>NW_026734739.1:0-246953 GCF_949786415.1 Peromyscus eremicus
GTGTGCACACTGAACTGTTAGAATGACTGTGTCCACATGGAGGTGTGCACACTGAACTGTTAGAATGACTGTGCCCACAAGGAGGTGTGCACACTGAACTGTTAGAATGACTGTGTCCCTGTGGAGGTGTGCACACTGAACTGTTAGAATGAGTGTGTACACATGGAGGTGTCACAGTGAACTGTTAGAATGTGTGTGTCCACATGGGGAGGTGTGCACACTGAACTGTTAGAATGAGTGTGCCCACATGGAGGTGTGCACACTAAACTGTTAGAATGAGTGTGTCTACATGGAGGTGTGCACACTGAACTGTTTAGAATGAGTGTGCCCACATGGAGTTGTGTACACTGAACTGTTAGAATGATTGTGTCCACATGGAGGTGTGCACACTGAACTGTTAGAATTATTGTGGTCCCTGTGGAGATGTGCACACTGAACTGTTAGAATGAGTGTGTCCACATGGAGGTGTGCACACTGAACTGTTAGAATGAGTGTGTCCACATGGAGGTTTGCACCACTGAACTTTTAGAATGAGTGTGCCCACATGGAGGTGTGCACACTCGAACTGTTAGAATATGTCTCACATGGAGGTGTTCACACTGTATTGTTAGAATGAGTGTATCCACATGGAGGTGTGCACACTGAACTGTTAGAATGAGTGTGTCACATGGAGGTGTGCACACTGAACTGTTAGAATTAGTGTATCCCTGTGGAGATGTGCACACTGAACTGTTAGAATGAGTGTTGTCCACATGGTGTGTGCACACTGAACTGTTAGAATGAGTGTGTCCACATGGAGGTGTGCACACTGAACTGTTAGAATGACAGTGCTCCACCATGGAGGTGTGAACACTGAACTGTTAGAATGAGTGTGTCCACATGAGTTGTGCACACTGTTCTGTTAGAATGAGTATGCCCACATGGAGGGTGTGCACACTGCACTGTTAGAATGAGTGTGTCCACATGGAGGTGTACACACTGAACTGTTAGAATATGTCCACATGGAGGTGTGCACACTGTACTGTTAGAATGAGTGTGTCCACATGGAGGTGTGCACACTGAACTGTTAGAATTATTGTGTCCCTGTGGAGATGTGCACACTGAACTGTTAGAATGAGTGCTGTCCACATGGAGGTGTGCACACTGAAACTGTTAGAATGAGTGTGTCCACATGGAGGTTTGCACACTGAACTTTTAGAATGAGTGTGCCCACATGGAGGTGTGCACACTGAACTGTTAGAATATGTCCACATGGAGGTGTGTTCACACTGTATTGTTAGAATGAGTGTATCCACATGGAGGTGTGCACACTGAACTGTTAGACTGAGTGTGTCCACATGGAGGTGTGCACACTGAACTGTTAGAATTAGTGTATCCCTGTGGAGATGTGCACACTGAACTGTTAGAATGAGTGTGTCCACAGTGGTGTGTGCACACTGAACTGTTAGATGAATGTGTGTCCACATGGAGGTGTGCACACTGAACTGTTAGAATGACAGTGCCCACATGGAGGTGTGCACACTGAACTGTTAGAATGAGTGTGTCCACATGGAGTTGTGCACACTGTTCTGTTAGAATGAGTATGCCCACATGGAGGTGTGCACACTGCACTGTTAGAATGAGTGTGGTCCACATGGAGGTGTACACACTGAACTGTTAGAATATGTCCACATGGAGGTGTGCACACTGTACTGTTAGAATGAGTGTGTCCACATGGAGGTGTGCACACTCAACTGTTAGAATGAGTGTGTCCACATGGAGGTGTGCACACTGAACTGTTAGAATGAGTTTGTCCACATGGAGGTGTGCACACTGAACTGTTAGAATATGTCCACATGGAGGTGTGCACACTGTATTGCTAGTATGAGTGTGTCCACATGGAGGTGTGCACACTGAACTGTTAGAATGAGTGTGTCCACATGGAGGTGTGCACACTGGACTGTTACAATGAGTGTGTCCACTTGGAGGTGTGCACACTGAACTGTTAGAATATGTCCACATGGAGGTGTGCACACTGAACTGTTAGAATGAGTGTGTCCACATGGAGGTGTGCACACTGAACTGTTAGAATGAGTGTGTCCACATGGAGGTGTGCACACTGAACTGTTAGAATGAGTGTGTCCACATGGAGGTGTGCACACTGAACTGTTAGAATGAGTGTGTCCACATGGAGGTGTGCACACTGAACTGTTAGAATGTGTGTGTCCACATGGAGGTGTGCACACTGAACTGTTAGAATGAGTGTGCCCACATGGAGGTGTGCACACTGAACTGTTAGAATGAGTGTGTCCACATGGAGGTGTGCACACTGAACTGTTAGAATGAGTGTGCCCACATGGAGTTGTGTACACTGAACTGTTAGAATGATTGTGTCCACATGGAGGTGTGCACACTGAACTGTTAGAATTATTGTGTCCCTGTGGAGATGTGCACACTGAACTGTTAGAATGAGTGTGTCCACATGGAGGTGTGCACACTGAACTGTTAGAATGAGTGGGTCCACATGGACGTTTGCACACTGAACTTTTAGAATGAGTGTGCCCACATGGAGGTGTGCACACTGAACTGTTAGAATATGTCCACATGGAGGTGTTCACACTGTATTGTTAGAATGAGTGTATCCACATGGAGGTGTGCACACTGAACTGTTAGAATGAGTGTGTCCACATGGAGGTGTGCACACTGAACTGTTAGAATTAGTGTATCCCTGTGGAGATGTGCACACTGAACTGTTAGAATGAGTGTGTCCACATGGTGTGTGCACACTGAACTGTTAGAATGAGTGTGTCCACATGGAGGTGTGCACACTGAACTGTTAGAATGAGTGTGTCCACATGGAGTTGTGCACACTGTTCTGTTAGAATGAGTATGCCCACATGGAGGTGTGCACACTGAACTGTTAGAATGAGTGTGCCCACATGGACGTGTGCACACTGAACTGTTAGAATGAGTATGTCCACATGGAGGTGTGCACACTGAACTGTTAGAATGAGTGCGTCAACATGGAGGTGTGTACACTGAACTGTTAGATTGAGTGTGTCCACATGGAGGTGTGCACACTGAACTGTTAGAATGAGTGTGTCCCTGTGGAGGTGTGCACAATGAACTGTTAGAATGAGTGTGCCCTCATGGAGGTGTGCACAATGAACTGTTAGAATGAGTGGGGCCACATGGAGGTGTGCACACTGAACTGTTAGAATGAGTATGTCCACATGGAGGTGTGCACACTGAACTGTTAGAATGAGTGTGCCCACATGGAAATGTGCACACTGAACTGTTAGAATGTGTCCACATTGAGGTGTGCACACTGAACTGTTAGAATGATTGTGTCCACATGGAGGTGTGCACACAGAACTGTTAGAATGAGTTTGTCCACATGGAGTTGTGCACACTGAACTGTTAGAATGAGTGTGTCCACATGGAGGTGTGCACACTGAACTGTTAGAATGAGTGTGTCCACATGGAGGTGTGCACACTGAACTGTTAGAATGAGTGTGCCCACATGGAGGTTGCACACTGAACTGTTAGAATTACTGTGCCCACATGGAGGTGTGCACACGGAACTGTTAGAATATGTCCACATGGAGGTGTGCACACTCTATTGTTAGAATGAGTGTGTCCACATGGAGGTGTGCACACTGAACTGTTAGAATGACTGTGTCCCCATGGAGGTGTGCACACTGAACTTTTAGAATGAGTGTGTCCCTGTGGAGGTGTGCACACTGAACTGTTAGAATGAGTGTGTCCCTGTGGAGGTGTGCACACTGAACTGTTAGAACGAGTGTGTCCACATGGAGGTGTGCACACTGAACTTTTAGAATGAGTGTGCCCACATGGAGGTGTGCACACTGAACTGTTAAAATATGTCCACATGGTGGTATGCACACTGTATTGTTAGAATGAGTGTATCCACATGGAGGTGTGCACACTGAACTGTTAGAATGAGTGTGTCCACATGGAGGTGTGTACACTGAACTGTTAGATTGAGTGTGTCCACATGGAGGTGTGCACACTGAACTGTTAGAATGAGTGTGACTACATGGAAGTGTGCACACTGAACTGTTAGAATGAGTTTGTCCACATGGAGGTGTGCACACTGAACTGTTAGAATGAGTGTGCCCACATGGAGGTGTGCACACTGAACTGTTAGAATGACTGTGTCCACATGGAGGTGTGCACACGGAACTGTTAGAATGAGTGTGTCCACATGGAGGTGTGCACACTGAACTGTTAGAATTAGTGTATCCCTGTGGAGATGTGCACACTGCACTGTTAGAATGAGTGTGTCCACATGGAGGTGTACACACTGAACTGTTAGAATATGTCCACATGGAGGTATGCACACTGTACTGTTAGAATGAGTGTGTCCACATGGAGGTGTGCACACTGAACTGTTAGAATGAGTGTGCCCACATGGAGGTGTGCACACTGTATTGTTAGAATGAGTGTGTCCACATGGAGATGTGCACACTGAACTGTTAGAATGAGTTTATCCCTGTGGAAGTGTGCACACTGAACTGTTAGAATGAGTGTGTCCACATGGAGGTGTGCACACTGAACGGTTAGAATGAGTGTGCCCACATGGAGGTGTACACACTGTTCTGTTAGAATGAGTATGCCCACATGGAGGTGTGTACACTGAACTGTTAGAATATGTCACATGGTGGTGTGCACACTGTATTGTTAGAATGAGTGTATCCACATGGAGGTGTGCACACTAAACTGTTAGAATGAGTGTGTCCACATGGAGGTGTGTACACTGAACTGTTAGATTGAGTGTGTCCACATGGAGGTGTGCACACTGAACTGTTAGAATGAGTGTGTCCACATGGAAGTGTGCACACTGAACTGTTAGAATGAGTGTGTCCACATGGAGATGTGCACACTGAACTGTTAGAATGAGTTTATCCCTGTGGAGGTGTGCACACTGAACTGTTAGAATGAGTGTGCCCACATGGAGGTGTGCACACTGAACTGTTAGAATTAGTGTATCCCTGTGGAGATGTGTACACTGAACTGTTAGAATGAGTGTGTCCACATGGAGATGTGCACACTGTATCGTTAGAATGAGTGTGTCCACATGGAGGTGTGCACACTGAACTGTTAGAATGAGTGTGTCCACATGGAGGTGTGCACACTGAACTGTTAGAATGAGTGTGTCCACATGGAGGTGTGCACACTGAACTGTTAGAGTATGTCCACATGGAGGTGTGCACACTGTATTGTTAGAATGAGTGTGTCCACATGGAGGTGTGCACACTGAACTGTTAGAATGAGTGTGTCCACATGGAGTGTGCACACTGAACTTCTAGAATGAGTGTGTCCACATGGAGGTGTGCACACTGAACTGTTAGAATGATTGTGTCCACATGGAGGTGTGCACACTGAACTGTTAGAATGACTGCGTCCACATGGAGGTGTGCACACTGAACTGTTAGAATGTGTGCACATGGAAGTGTGCTCACTGAACTGTTAGAATGAGTGTGCCCACATGGAGGTGTGCACACTGAACTGTTAGAATGAGTGTGTCCACATGGAGGTGTACACACTGAACTGTTATAGTGAGGGTATCCCTGTGGAGGTGTGCACACTGAACTGTTAGATTGAGTGTGCCCACATGGAGGTGTGCACACTGAACTGTTAGAATGAGTGTGTCCACATGGAGGTGTGCACACTGAACTTTTAGAATGAGTGTTTCCCTGTGGAGGTGTGCACAATGAAATGTTAGAATGAGTGAGTCCACATGGAGGAGTGCACACTGAATTGTTAGAATGAGTGAGTCCACATGGAGGTGTGCACACTGAACTGTTAGAATGAGTGTGTCCACATGGAGGTGTGCACACTGAACTGTTAGAATGAGTGTGTCCCTGTGGAGGTGTGCACACTGAACTGTTAGAATGAGTGTGTCCACATGGAGGTGTGCACACTGAACTATTAGAATGAGTGTGCCCACATGGAGGTGTGCACACTGAACTGTTAGAATGTGTCCACATGGAGGTGTGCACACTGAACTGTTAGAATGAGTGTGTCCACATGGAGGTGTGCACACAACACTGTTAGAATGAGTGTGCCCACATGGAGGTGTGCACACTGAACTGTTAGAATGAGTGTGTCCACATGGAGGTGTGCACACTGAACTGTTAGAATGAGTGTGTCCACATTAAGGTGTGCACACTGAACTGTTAGAATGAGTGTGCCCACATGGAGTTGTGCACACTGAACTGTTAGAATGACTGTGTCCACATGGAGGTGTGCACACTGAACTGTTAGAATGAGTGTGTCCACATGGAGGTGTGCACACTGAACTGTTAGAATGAGTGTGCCCACATTGAGGTTGCACATTGAACTGTTAGAATGAGTGTGCCCACATGGAGGTGTGCACACGGAACTGTTAGAATATGTCCACTTGGAGGTGTGCACACTGTATTGTTAGAATGAGTGTGTCCACATGGAGGTGTGCACACTGAACTGTTAGAATGTGTGTGTCCAAATGGAGGTGTGCACACTGAACTGTTAGAATGAGTGTGTCCACATGGAGGTGTGCACACTGAACTGTTAGAATGACTGTGTCCACATGGAGGTGTGCACACTGAACTGTTAGAATGACTGTGCCCACATGGAGGTGTGCACACTTAACTGTTAGAATGACAATGCCCACAAGGAGGTGTGCACACTGAACTGTTAGAATGACTGTGTCCCTGTGGAGGTGTGCACACTGAACTGTTAGAATGAGTGTGTACACATGGAGGTGTCCACAGTGAACTGTTAGAATGTGTGTGTCCACATGGGGGTGTGCACACTGAACTGTTAGAATGAGTGTGACCACATGGAGGTGTGCACACTAAACTGTTAGAATGAGTGTGTCCACATGTAGGTGTGCACATTGAACTGTTAGAATGAGTGTGCCCACATGGAGTTGTGTACACTTAACTGTTAGAACGATTGTGTCCACATGGAGGTGTGCACACTGAACTGTTAGAATTATTGTGTCCCTGTGGAGATGGGCACACTGAACTGTTAGAATGAGTGTGTCCACATGGAGGTGTGCACACTGAACTGTTAGAATGAGAGTGTCCACATGGAGGTTTGCACACTGAACTTTTAGAATGAGTGTGCCCACATGGAGGTGTGCACACTGAACTGTTAGAATATGTCCACATGGAGGTGTTCACACTGTATTGTTAGAATGAGTGTATCCACATGGACGTGTGCACACTGAACTGTTAGAATGAGTGTGTCCACATGGAGGTGTGCACACTGAACTGTTAGAATTAGTGTATCCCTGTGGAGATGTGCACACTGAACTGTTAGAATGAGGGTGTCCACATGGTGTGTGCACACTGAACTGTTAGAATGAGTGTGTCCACATGGAGGTGTGCACACTGAACTGTTAGAATGACAGTGCCCACATGGAGGTGTGCACACTGAACTGTTAGAATGAGTGTGTCCACATGGAGGTGTGCACACTGAACTTTTAGAATGAGTGTATCCCTGTGGAGGTGTGCACACTGAACTGTTAGAATGAGTGTGCCCACATGGAGGTGAGCACACTGAACTGTTAGAATGAGTGTGTCCACATGGAGGTGTGCACACTGAACTGTTAGAATGAGTGTGTCCACATGGAGGTGTGCACACTGAACTGTTAGAATGACTGTGCCCACATGGAGGTGTGCACACTGTTCTGTTAGAATGAGTATGCCCACATGGAGGTGTGCACACTGAACTGTTAGAATGAGTGTGCCTACATGGAGGTGTGCACACTGAACTGTTAGAATGAGTGTGTCCACATGGAGGTGTGCACAGTGAACTGTTAGAATGAGTGTGTCCACATGGAAGTGTGCACACTGAACTGTTAGAATGAGTGTGCCCACATATAGGTGTGGACACTGAACTGTTAGAATGAGTGTGTCCACATTGAGGTGTGCACACTGAACTGTTAGAATGTGTCCACATGGAGGTGTGCACACAGAACTGTTAGAATGATTGTGTCCACATGGAGGTGTGCACACTGAAATGTTAAAATGTCTGTGCCCACATGGAGGTGTCCACACTGTACTGTTAGAATGAGTGTGTCCACATGGAGGTGTGCACACCAAAGTGTTAGAATTTGTCCACATGGAGGTGTGCACACTGAACTGTTAGAATTAGTGTATCCCTGTGGAGATGTGCACACTGAACTCTTTAGAATGAGTGTGTCCACATGGAGGTGTGCACACTGAACTGTTAGAATGAGTGTGTCCACATGGAGTTGTGCACACTAAACTGTTAGAATGAGTGTGTCCAGATGTAGGTGGGCACACTGAACAGTTAGAATGAGTGTGTCTACATGGAAGTGTGCACAGTGAACTGTTAGAATGAGTGTGTCCACATGGAGGTGTGCACACTGAACTGTTAGAATGAGTGTGTCCACATGGAGGTGTGCACAGTGAACTGTTAGAATGAGTTTATCCCTGTGGAGGTGTGCACACTGAACAGTTAGAATGAGTGTGTCCACATGGAGGTGTGCACACTGAACGGTTAGAATAAGTGTGCCCACATGGAGGTGTGCACACTGTTCTGTTAGAATGAGTATGCCCACATGGAGGTGTGCACACTGAACTGTTAGAATTAGTGTGCCCACATGGAGGTGTGCACTCTGAACTGTTAGAATGAGTATGTCCACATGGAGGGGTGCACACTGAACTGTTAGAATGAGTGTGTCCACATGGAGGTGTGCACACTGAACTGTTAGATTGAGTGTGTCCACATGGAGGTGTGCACACTGAACTGTTAGAATGAGTGTGTCCCTGTGGAGGAGTGCACAATGAACTGTTAGAATGAGTGTGCTCTCATGGAGGTGTGCACACTGAACTGTTAGAATGAGTTTGCCCACATGGAAATGTGCACACTGAACTGTTAGAATGTGTCCACATTGAGGTGTGCACACTGAACTGTTAGAATGATTGTGTCCACATGGAGGTGTGCACACTGAACTGTTAGAATGAGTGTGTCCACATGGAGGTGTCACACTGAACTGTTAGAATGAGTGTGCCCACATGGAGTTGTGCACACTGAACTGTTAGAATTACTGTGTCCACATGGAGGTGTGCACACTGAACTGTTAGAATGAGTGTGTCCACA
Organism: Peromyscus eremicus; assembly: GCF_949786415.1. NCBI lineage: Eukaryota > Metazoa > Chordata > Mammalia > Rodentia > Cricetidae > Peromyscus > Peromyscus eremicus. The sequence goes on from NW_026734739.1 coordinate 9,121, forward strand.
TGGAGGTGTGCACACTGAACTGTTAGAATGAGTATGCCCACATTGAGGTTGCACATTGAACTATTAGAATGAGTGTGCCCACATGGAGGTGTGCACACGGAACTGTTAGAATATGTCCACTTGGAGGTGTGCACACTGTATTGTTTGAATGAGTGTGTCCACATGGAGGTGTGCACACTGAACTGTTAGAATGAGTGTGTCCACATGGAGGTGTGCACACTGAACTGTTAGAATGAGTGTGTCCACATGGAGGTGTGCACACTGAACTGTTAGAATGACTGTGTCCACATGGAGGTGTGCACACTGAACTGTTAGAATGACTGTGCCCACAAGGAGGTGTGCACACTGAACTGTTAGAATGACTGTGTCCCTGTGGAGGTGTGCACACTGAACTGTTAGAATGAGTGTGTACACATGGAGGTGTCCACAGTGAACTGTTAGAATGTGTGTGTCCACATGGGGGTGTGCACACTGAACTGTTAGAATGAGTGTGCCCACATGGAGGTGTGCACACTAAACTGTTAGAATGAGTGTGTCTACATGGAGGTGTGCACACTGAACTGTTAGAATGAGTGTGCCCACATGGAGTTGTGTACACTGAACTGTTAGAATGATTGTGTCCACATGGAGGTGTGCACACTGAACTGTTAGATTTATTGTGTCCCTGTGGAGATGTGCACACTGAACTGTTAGAATGAGTGTGTCCACATGGAGGTGTGCACACTGAACTGTTAGAATGAGTGTGTCCACATGGAGGTTTGCACACTGAACTTTTAGAATGAGTGTGCCCACATGGAGGTGTGCACACTGAACTGTTAGAATATGTCCACATGGAGGTGTTCACACTGTATTGTTAGAATGAGTGTATCCACATGGAGGTGTGCACACTGAACTGTTAGAATGAGTGTGTCCACATGGAGGTGTGCACACTGAACTGTTAGAATTAGTGTATCCCTGTGGAGATGTGCACACTGAACTGTTAGAATGAGTGTGTCCACATGGTGTGTGCACACTGAACTGTTAGAATGAGTGTGTCCACATGGAGGTGTGCACACTGAACTGTTAGAATGACAGTGCCCACATGGAGGTGTGCACACTGAACTGTTAGAATGAGTGTGTCCACATGGAGTTGTGCACACTGTTCTGTTAGAATGAGTATGCCCACATGGAGGTGTGCACACTGCACTGTTAGAATGAGTGTGTCCACATGGAGGTGTACACACTGAACTGTTAGAATATGTCCACATGGAGGTGTGCACACTGTACTGTTAGAATGAGTGTGTCCACATGGAGGTGTGCACACTCAACTGTTAGAATGAGTGTGTCCACATGGAGGTGTGCACACTGAACTGTTAGAATGAGTTTGTCCACATGGAGGTGTGCACACTGAACTGTTAGAATATGTCCACATGGAGGTGTGCACACTGTATTGCTAGTATGAGTGTGTCCACATGGAGGTGTGCACACTGAACTGTTAGAATGAGTGTGTCCACATGGAGGTGTGCACACTGGACTGTTACAATGAGTGTGTCCACTTGGAGGTGTGCACACTGAACTGTTAGAATATGTCCACATGGAGGTGTGCACACTGAACTGTTAGAATGAGTGTGTCCACATGGAGGTGTGCACACTGAACTGTTAGAATGAGTGTGTCCACATGGAGGTGTGCACACTGAACTGTTAGAATGAGTGTGTCCACATGGAGGTGTGCACACTGAACTGTTAGAATGAGTGTGTCCACATGGAGGTGTGCACACTGAACTGTTAGAATGTGTGTGTCCACATGGAGGTGTGCACACTGAACTGTTAGAATGAGTGTGCCCACATGGAGGTGTGCACACTGAACTGTTAGAATGAGTGTGTCCACATGGAGGTGTGCACACTGAACTGTTAGAATGAGTGTGCCCACATGGAGTTGTGTACACTGAACTGTTAGAATGATTGTGTCCACATGGAGGTGTGCACACTGAACTGTTAGAATTATTGTGTCCCTGTGGAGATGTGCACACTGAACTGTTAGAATGAGTGTGTCCACATGGAGGTGTGCACACTGAACTGTTAGAATGAGTGGGTCCACATGGAGTTTTGCACACTGAACTTTTAGAATGAGTGTGCCCACATGGAGGTGTGCACACTGAACTGTTAGAATATGTCCACATGGAGGTGTTCACACTGTATTGTTAGAATGAGTGTATCCACATGGAGGTGTGCACACTGAACTGTTAGAATGAGTGTGTCCACATGGAGGTGTGCACACTGAACTGTTAGAATTAGTGTATCCCTGTGGAGATGTGCACACTGAACTGTTAGAATGAGTGTGTCCACATGGTGTGTGCACACTGAACTGTTAGAATGAGTGTGTCCACATGGAGGTGTGCACACTGAACTGTTAGAATGAGTGTGTCCACATGGAGTTGTGCACACTGTTCTGTTAGAATGAGTATGCCCACATGGAGGTGTGCACACTGAACTGTTAGAATGAGTGTGCCCACATGGAGGTGTGCACACTGAACTGTTAGAATGAGTATGTCCACATGGAGGTGTGCACACTGAACTGTTAGAATGAGTGTGTCAACATGGAGGTGTGTACACTGAACTGTTAGATTGAGTGTGTCCACATGGAGGTGTGCACACTGAACTGTTAGAATGAGTGTGTCCCTGTGGAGGTGTGCACAATGAACTGTTAGAATGAGTGTGCCCTCATGGAGGTGTGCACAATGAACTGTTAGAATGAGTGGGGCCACATGGAGGTGTGCACACTGAACTGTTAGAATGAGTATGTCCACATGGAGGTGTGCACACTGAACTGTTAGAATGAGTGTGCCCACATGGAAATGTGCACACTGAACTGTTAGAATGTGTCCACATTGAGGTGTGCACACTGAACTGTTAGAATGATTGTGTCCACATGGAGGTGTGCACACAGAACTGTTAGAATGAGTTTGTCCACATGGAGTTGTGCACACTGAAATGTTAGAATGAGTGTGTCCACATGGAGGTGTGCACACTGAACTGTTAGAATGAGTGTGTCCACATGGAGGTGTGCACACTGAACTGTTAGAATGAGTGTGCCCACATGGAGGTTGCACACTGAACTGTTAGAATTACTGTGCCCACATGGAGGTGTGCACACGGAACTGTTAGAATATGTCCACATGGAGGTGTGCACACTCTATTGTTAGAATGAGTGTGTCCACATGGAGGTGTGCACACTGAACTGTTAGAATGACTGTGTCCCCATGGAGGTGTGCACACTGAACTTTTAGAATGAGTGTGTCCCTGTGGAGGTGTGCACACTGAACTGTTAGAATGAGTGTGTCCCTGTGGAGGTGTGCACACTGAACTGTTAGAACGAGTGTGTCCACATGGAGGTGTGCACACTGAACTTTTAGAATGAGTGTGCCCACATGGAGGTGTGCACACTGAACTGTTAAAATATGTCCACATGGTGGTATGCACACTGTATTGTTAGAATGAGTGTATCCACATGGAGGTGTGCACACTGAACTGTTAGAATGAGTGTGTCCACATGGAGGTGTGTACACTGAACTGTTAGATTGAGTGTGTCCACATGGAGGTGTGCACACTGAACTGTTAGAATGAGTGTGACTACATGGAAGTGTGCACACTGAACTGTTAGAATGAGTTTGTCCACATGGAGGTGTGCACACTGAACTGTTAGAATGAGTGTGCCCACATGGAGGTGTGCACACTGAACTGTTAGAATGACTGTGTCCACATGGAGGTGTGCACACGGAACTGTTAGAATGAGTGTGTCCACATGGAGGTGTGCACACTGAACTGTTAGAATTAGTGTATCCCTGTGGAGATGTGCACACTGCACTGTTAGAATGAGTGTGTCCACATGGAGGTGTACACACTGAACTGTTAGAATATGTCCACATGGAGGTATGCACACTGTACTGTTAGAATGAGTGTGTCCACATGGAGGTGTGCACACTGAACTGTTAGAATGAGTGTGCCCACATGGAGGTGTGCACACTGTATTGTTAGAATGAGTGTGTCCACATGGAGATGTGCACACTGAACTGTTAGAATGAGTTTATCCCTGTGGAAGTGTGCACACTGAACTGTTAGAATGAGTGTGTCCACATGGAGGTGTGCACACTGAACGGTTAGAATGAGTGTGCCCACATGGAGGTGTACACACTGTTCTGTTAGAATGAGTATGCCCACATGGAGGTGTGTACACTGAACTGTTAGAATATGTCACATGGTGGTGTGCACACTGTATTGTTAGAATGAGTGTATCCACATGGAGGTGTGCACACTAAACTGTTAGAATGAGTGTGTCCACATGGAGGTGTGTACACTGAACTGTTAGATTGAGTGTGTCCACATGGAGGTGTGCACACTGAACTGTTAGAATGAGTGTGTCCACATGGAAGTGTGCACACTGAACTGTTAGAATGAGTGTGTCCACATGGAGATGTGCACACTGAACTGTTAGAATGAGTTTATCCCTGTGGAGGTGTGCACACTGAACTGTTAGAATGAGTGTGCCCACATGGAGGTGTGCACACTGAACTGTTAGAATTAGTGTATCCCTGTGGAGATGTGTACACTGAACTGTTAGAATGAGTGTGTCCACATGGAGATGTGCACACTGTATCGTTAGAATGAGTGTGTCCACATGGAGGTGTGCACACTGAACTGTTAGAATGAGTGTGTCCACATGGAGGTGTGCACACTGAACTGTTAGAATGAGTGTGTCCACATGGAGGTGTGCACACTGAACTGTTAGAGTATGTCCACATGGAGGTGTGCACACTGTATTGTTAGAATGAGTGTGTCCACATGGAGGTGTGCACACTGAACTGTTAGAATGAGTGTGTCCACATGGAGTGTGCACACTGAACTTCTAGAATGAGTGTGTCCACATGGAGGTGTGCACACTGAACTGTTAGAATGATTGTGTCCACATGGAGGTGTGCACACTGAACTGTTAGAATGACTGCGTCCACATGGAGGTGTGCACACTGAACTGTTAGAATGTGTGCACATGGAAGTGTGCTCACTGAACTGTTAGAATGAGTGTGCCCACATGGAGGTGTGCACACTGAACTGTTAGAATGAGTGTGTCCACATGGAGGTGTACACACTGAACTGTTAGAGTGAGGGTATCCCTGTGGAGGTGTGCACACTGAACTGTTAGATTGAGTGTGCCCACATGGAGGTGTGCACACTGAACTGTTAGAATGAGTGTGTCCACATGGAGGTGTGCACACTGAACTTTTAGAATGAGTGTTTCCCTGTGGAGGTGTGCACAATGAAATGTTAGAATGAGTGAGTCCACATGGAGGAGTGCACACTGAATTGTTAGAATGAGTGAGTCCACATGGAGGTGTGCACACTGAACTGTTAGAATGAGTGTGTCCACATGGAGGTGTGCACACTGAACTGTTAGAATGAGTGTGTCCCTGTGGAGGTGTGCACACTGAACTGTTAGAATGAGTGTGTCCACATGGAGGTGTGCACACTGAACTATTAGAATGAGTGTGCCCACATGGAGGTGTGCACACTGAACTGTTAGAATGTGTCCACATGGAGGTGTGCACACTGAACTGTTAGAATGAGTGTGTCCACATGGAGGTGTGCACACAACACTGTTAGAATGAGTGTGCCCACATGGAGGTGTGCACACTGAACTGTTAGAATGAGTGTGTCCACATGGAGGTGTGCACACTGAACTGTTAGAATGAGTGTGTCCACATTAAGGTGTGCACACTGAACTGTTAGAATGAGTGTGCCCACATGGAGTTGTGCACACTGAACTGTTAGAATGACTGTGTCCACATGGAGGTGTGCACACTGAACTGTTAGAATGAGTGTGTCCACATGGAGGTGTGCACACTGAACTGTTAGAATGAGTGTGCCCACATTGAGGTTGCACATTGAACTGTTAGAATGAGTGTGCCCACATGGAGGTGTGCACACGGAACTGTTAGAATATGTCCACTTGGAGGTGTGCACACTGTATTGTTAGAATGAGTGTGTCCACATGGAGGTGTGCACACTGAACTGTTAGAATGTGTGTGTCCAAATGGAGGTGTGCACACTGAACTGTTAGAATGAGTGTGTCCACATGGAGGTGTGCACACTGAACTGTTAGAATGACTGTGTCCACATGGAGGTGTGCACACTGAACTGTTAGAATGACTGTGCCCACATGGAGGTGTGCACACTTAACTGTTAGAATGACAATGCCCACAAGGAGGTGTGCACACTGAACTGTTAGAATGACTGTGTCCCTGTGGAGGTGTGCACACTGAACTGTTAGAATGAGTGTGTACACATGGAGGTGTCCACAGTGAACTGTTAGAATGTGTGTGTCCACATGGGGGTGTGCACACTGAACTGTTAGAATGAGTGTGACCACATGGAGGTGTGCACACTAAACTGTTAGAATGAGTGTGTCCACATGTAGGTGTGCACATTGAACTGTTAGAATGAGTGTGCCCACATGGAGTTGTGTACACTTAACTGTTAGAACGATTGTGTCCACATGGAGGTGTGCACACTGAACTGTTAGAATTATTGTGTCCCTGTGGAGATGGGCACACTGAACTGTTAGAATGAGTGTGTCCACATGGAGGTGTGCACACTGAACTGTTAGAATGAGTGTGTCCACATGGAGGTTTGCACACTGAACTTTTAGAATGAGTGTGCCCACATGGAGGTGTGCACACTGAACTGTTAGAATATGTCCACATGGAGGTGTTCACACTGTATTGTTAGAATGAGTGTATCCACATGGACGTGTGCACACTGAACTGTTAGAATGAGTGTGTCCACATGGAGGTGTGCACACTGAACTGTTAGAATTAGTGTATCCCTGTGGAGATGTGCACACTGAACTGTTAGAATGAGGGTGTCCACATGGTGTGTGCACACTGAACTGTTAGAATGAGTGTGTCCACATGGAGGTGTGCACACTGAACTGTTAGAATGACAGTGCCCACATGGAGGTGTGCACACTGAACTGTTAGAATGAGTGTGTCCACATGGAGGTGTGCACACTGAACTTTTAGAATGAGTGTATCCCTGTGGAGGTGTGCACACTGAACTGTTAGAATGAGTGTGCCCACATGGAGGTGAGCACACTGAACTGTTAGAATGAGTGTGTCCACATGGAGGTGTGCACACTGAACTGTTAGAATGAGTGTGTCCACATGGAGGTGTGCACACTGAACTGTTAGAATGACTGTGCCCACATGGAGGTGTGCACACTGTTCTGTTAGAATGAGTATGCCCACATGGAGGTGTGCACACTGAACTGTTAGAATGAGTGTGCCTACATGGAGGTGTGCACACTGAACTGTTAGAATGAGTGTGTCCACATGGAGGTGTGCACAGTGAACTGTTAGAATGAGTGTGTCCACATGGAAGTGTGCACACTGAACTGTTAGAATGAGTGTGCCCACATATAGGTGTGGACACTGAACTGTTAGAATGAGTGTGTCCACATTGAGGTGTGCACACTGAACTGTTAGAATGTGTCCACATGGAGGTGTGCACACAGAACTGTTAGAATGATTGTGTCCACATGGAGGTGTGCACACTGAAATGTTAAAATGTCTGTGCCCACATGGAGGTGTCCACACTGTACTGTTAGAATGAGTGTGTCCACATGGAGGTGTGCACACCAAAGTGTTAGAATTTGTCCACATGGAGGTGTGCACACTGAACTGTTAGAATTAGTGTATCCCTGTGGAGATGTGCACACTGAACTCTTTAGAATGAGTGTGTCCACATGGAGGTGTGCACACTGAACTGTTAGAATGAGTGTGTCCACATGGAGTTGTGCACACTAAACTGTTAGAATGAGTGTGTCCAGATGTAGGTGGGCACACTGAACAGTTAGAATGAGTGTGTCTACATGGAAGTGTGCACAGTGAACTGTTAGAATGAGTGTGTCCACATGGAGGTGTGCACACTGAACTGTTAGAATGAGTGTGTCCACATGGAGGTGTGCACAGTGAACTGTTAGAATGAGTTTATCCCTGTGGAGGTGTGCACACTGAACAGTTAGAATGAGTGTGTCCACATGGAGGTGTGCACACTGAACGGTTAGAATAAGTGTGCCCACATGGAGGTGTGCACACTGTTCTGTTAGAATGAGTATGCCCACATGGAGGTGTGCACACTGAACTGTTAGAATTAGTGTGCCCACATGGAGGTGTGCACTCTGAACTGTTAGAATGAGTATGTCCACATGGAGGGGTGCACACTGAACTGTTAGAATGAGTGTGTCCACATGGAGGTGTGCACACTGAACTGTTAGATTGAGTGTGTCCACATGGAGGTGTGCACACTGAACTGTTAGAATGAGTGTGTCCCTGTGGAGGAGTGCACAATGAACTGTTAGAATGAGTGTGCCCTCATGGAGGTGTGCACACTGAACTGTTAGAATGAGTTTGCCCACATGGAAATGTGCACACTGAACTGTTAGAATGTGTCCACATTGAGGTGTGCACACTGAACTGTTAGAATGATTGTGTCCACATGGAGGTGTGCACACTGAACTGTTAGAATGAGTGTGTCCACATGGAGGTGTCACACTGAACTGTTAGAATGAGTGTGCCCACATGGAGTTGTGCACACTGAACTGTTAGAATTACTGTGTCCACATGGAGGTGTGCACACTGAACTGTTAGAATGAGTGTGTCCACATGGAGGTGTGCACACTGAACTGTTAGAATGAGTATGCCCACATTGAGGTTGCACATTGAACTATTAGAATGAGTGTGCCCACATGGAGGTGTGCACACGGAACTGTTAGAATATGTCCACTTGGAGGTGTGCACACTGTATTGTTTGAATGAGTGTGTCCACATGGAGGTGTGCACACTGAACTGTTAGAATGAGTGTGTCCACATGGAGGTGTGCACACTGAACTGTTAGAATGAGTGTGTCCACATGGAGGTGTGCACACTGAACTGTTAGAATGACTGTGTCCACATGGAGGTGTGCACACTGAACTGTTAGAATGACTGTGCCCACAAGGAGGTGTGCACACTGAACTGTTAGAATGACTGTGTCCCTGTGGAGGTGTGCACACTGAACTGTTAGAATGAGTGTGTACACATGGAGGTGTCCACAGTGAACTGTTAGAATGTGTGTGTCCACATGGGGGTGTGCACACTGAACTGTTAGAATGAGTGTGCCCACATGGAGGTGTGCACACTAAACTGTTAGAATGAGTGTGTCTACATGGAGGTGTGCACACTGAACTGTTAGAATGAGTGTGCCCACATGGAGTTGTGTACACTGAACTGTTAGAATGATTGTGTCCACATGGAGGTGTGCACACTGAACTGTTAGATTTATTGTGTCCCTGTGGAGATGTGCACACTGAACTGTTAGAATGAGTGTGTCCACATGGAGGTGTGCACACTGAACTGTTAGAATGAGTGTGTCCACATGGAGGTTTGCACACTGAACTTTTAGAATGAGTGTGCCCACATGGAGGTGTGCACACTGAACTGTTAGAATATGTCCACATGGAGGTGTTCACACTGTATTGTTAGAATGAGTGTATCCACATGGAGGTGTGCACACTGAACTGTTAGAATGAGTGTGTCCACATGGAGGTGTGCACACTGAACTGTTAGAATTAGTGTATCCCTGTGGAGATGTGCACACTGAACTGTTAGAATGAGTGTGTCCACATGGTGTGTGCACACTGAACTGTTAGAATGAGTGTGTCCACATGGAGGTGTGCACACTGAACTGTTAGAATGACAGTGCCCACATGGAGGTGTGCACACTGAACTGTTAGAATGAGTGTGTCCACATGGAGTTGTGCACACTGTTCTGTTAGAATGAGTATGCCCACATGGAGGTGTGCACACTGCACTGTTAGAATGAGTGTGTCCACATGGAGGTGTACACACTGAACTGTTAGAATATGTCCACATGGAGGTGTGCACACTGTACTGTTAGAATGAGTGTGTCCACATGGAGGTGTGCACACTCAACTGTTAGAATGAGTGTGTCCACATGGAGGTGTGCACACTGAACTGTTAGAATGAGTTTGTCCACATGGAGGTGTGCACACTGAACTGTTAGAATATGTCCACATGGAGGTGTGCACACTGTATTGCTAGTATGAGTGTGTCCACATGGAGGTGTGCACACTGAACTGTTAGAATGAGTGTGTCCACATGGAGGTGTGCACACTGGACTGTTACAATGAGTGTGTCCACTTGGAGGTGTGCACACTGAACTGTTAGAATATGTCCACATGGAGGTGTGCACACTGAACTGTTAGAATGAGTGTGTCCACATGGAGGTGTGCACACTGAACTGTTAGAATGAGTGTGTCCACATGGAGGTGTGCACACTGAACTGTTAGAATGAGTGTGTCCACATGGAGGTGTGCACACTGAACTGTTAGAATGAGTGTGTCCACATGGAGGTGTGCACACTGAACTGTTAGAATGTGTGTGTCCACATGGAGGTGTGCACACTGAACTGTTAGAATGAGTGTGCCCACATGGAGGTGTGCACACTGAACTGTTAGAATGAGTGTGTCCACATGGAGGTGTGCACACTGAACTGTTAGAATGAGTGTGCCCACATGGAGTTGTGTACACTGAACTGTTAGAATGATTGTGTCCACATGGAGGTGTGCACACTGAACTGTTAGAATTATTGTGTCCCTGTGGAGATGTGCACACTGAACTGTTAGAATGAGTGTGTCCACATGGAGGTGTGCACACTGAACTGTTAGAATGAGTGGGTCCACATGGAGTTTTGCACACTGAACTTTTAGAATGAGTGTGCCCACATGGAGGTGTGCACACTGAACTGTTAGAATATGTCCACATGGAGGTGTTCACACTGTATTGTTAGAATGAGTGTATCCACATGGAGGTGTGCACACTGAACTGTTAGAATGAGTGTGTCCACATGGAGGTGTGCACACTGAACTGTTAGAATTAGTGTATCCCTGTGGAGATGTGCACACTGAACTGTTAGAATGAGTGTGTCCACATGGTGTGTGCACACTGAACTGTTAGAATGAGTGTGTCCACATGGAGGTGTGCACACTGAACTGTTAGAATGAGTGTGTCCACATGGAGTTGTGCACACTGTTCTGTTAGAATGAGTATGCCCACATGGAGGTGTGCACACTGAACTGTTAGAATGAGTGTGCCCACATGGAGGTGTGCACACTGAACTGTTAGAATGAGTATGTCCACATGGAGGTGTGCACACTGAACTGTTAGAATGAGTGTGTCAACATGGAGGTGTGTACACTGAACTGTTAGATTGAGTGTGTCCACATGGAGGTGTGCACACTGAACTGTTAGAATGAGTGTGTCCCTGTGGAGGTGTGCACAATGAACTGTTAGAATGAGTGTGCCCTCATGGAGGTGTGCACAATGAACTGTTAGAATGAGTGGGGCCACATGGAGGTGTGCACACTGAACTGTTAGAATGAGTATGTCCACATGGAGGTGTGCACACTGAACTGTTAGAATGAGTGTGCCCACATGGAAATGTGCACACTGAACTGTTAGAATGTGTCCACATTGAGGTGTGCACACTGAACTGTTAGAATGATTGTGTCCACATGGAGGTGTGCACACAGAACTGTTAGAATGAGTTTGTCCACATGGAGTTGTGCACACTGAACTGTTAGAATGAGTGTGTCCACATGGAGGTGTGCACACTGAACTGTTAGAATGAGTGTGTCCACATGGAGGTGTGCACACTGAACTGTTAGAATGAGTGTGCCCACATGGAGGTTGCACACTGAACTGTTAGAATTTGTGTGCCCACATGGAGGTGTGCACACGGAACTGTTAGAATATGTCCACATGGAGGTGTGCACACTCTATTGTTAGAATGAGTGTGTCCACATGGAGGTGTGCACACTGAACTGTTAGAATGACTGTGTCCCCATGGAGGTGTGCACACTGAACTTTTAGAATGAGTGTGTCCCTGTGGAGGTGTGCACACTGAACTGTTAGAATGAGTGTGTCCCTGTGGAGGTGTGCACACTGAACTGTTAGAACGAGTGTGTCCACATGGAGGTGTGCACACTGAACTTTTAGAATGAGTGTGCCCACATGGAGGTGTGCACACTGAACTGTTAAAATATGTCCACATGGTGGTATGCACACTGTATTGTTAGAATGAGTGTATCCACATGGAGGTGTGCACACTGAACTGTTAGAATGAGTGTGTCCACATGGAGGTGTGTACACTGAACTGTTAGATTGAGTGTGTCCACATGGAGGTGTGCACACTGAACTGTTAGAATGAGTGTGACTACATGGAAGTGTGCACACTGAACTGTTAGAATGAGTTTGTCCACATGGAGGTGTGCACACTGAACTGTTAGAATGAGTGTGCCCACATGGAGGTGTGCACACTGAACTGTTAGAATGACTGTGTCCACATGGAGGTGTGCACACGGAACTGTTAGAATGAGTGTGTCCACATGGAGGTGTGCACACTGAACTGTTAGAATTAGTGTATCCCTGTGGAGATGTGCACACTGCACTGTTAGAATGAGTGTGTCCACATGGAGGTGTACACACTGAACTGTTAGAATATGTCCACATGGAGGTGTGCACACTGTACTGTTAGAATGAGTGTGTCCACATGGAGGTGTGCACACTGAACTGTTAGAATGAGTGTGTCCACATGGAGGTGTGCACACTGAACTGTTAGAATGAGTTTGTCCACTTGGAGGTGTGCACACTGAACTGTTAGAATATGTCCACATGGAGGTGTGCACACTGTATTGCTAGTATGAGTGTGTCCACATGGAGGTGTGCACACTGAACTGTTAGAATGAGTGTGTCCACATGGAGGTGTGCACACTGGACTTTTAGAATGAGTGTGTCCACTTGGAGGTGTGCACACTGAACTGTTAGAATATGTCCACATGGAGGTGTGCACACTGTATTGTTAGAATGAGTGTGTCCACATGGAGGTGTGCACACTGAACTGTTAGAATGAGTGTGTCCACATGGAGGTGTGCACACTGAACTGTTAGAATGAGTGTGTCCACATGGAGGTGTGCACACTGAACTGTTAGAATGAGTGTGTCCACATGGAGGTGTGCACACTGAACTGTTAGAATGAGTGTGTCCACATGGAGGTGTGCACACTGAACTGTTAGAATGAGTGTGCCCACATGGAGTTGTGCACACTGAACTGTTAGAATGAGTGTGTCCACATGGAGGTGTGCACACTGAACTGTTAGAATGAGTGTATCCCTGTGGAGGTGTGCACACTGAACTGTTAGATTGAGTGTGCCCACATGGAGGTGTGCACACTGAACTGTTAGAATGAGTGTGTCCACATGGAGGTGTGCACACTGAACTGTTAGAATGAGTATGCCCACATGGAGGTGTGCACACTGAACTGTTAGAATGAGTGTGTCCACATGGAGGTGTGCACACTGAACTGTTAGAATGAGTGTGTCCACATGGAGGTGTGCTCACTGAACTGTTAGAATGAGTGTGCCCACATGGAGGTGTGCACACTGAACTGTTAGAATGAGTGTATCCACATGGAGGTGTGCACACTGAACTGTTAGAATGAGTGTATCCCTGTGGAGGTGTGAACACTGAACTGTGAGAATTAGTTTGCCCACATGGAGGTGTGCACAGTGAACTGTCAGAATGAGTGTGTCCACATGGAGGTGTGCACACTGAACTGTTAGAATGAGTGTGTCCACATGGAGGCGTGTACACTGAACTGTTAGATTGAGTGTGTCCACATGGATGTGTACACACTGAATTGTTAGAATGAGTGTGCCCACATGGAGGTGTGCACACTGAACTGTTAGAATGAGTGTGTCCACATGGAGGAGTGCACACTGAACTGTTAGAATGAGTGTGTCCACATGGAGGTGTGCACACTGAACTGTTAGAATGAGTGTGTCCACATGGAGGTGTGCACACTGAACTGTTAGAATGAGTGTGTCCACATAAAGTTGTGCACACTGAACTATTAGAATGACTGTGCCCACATGGAGGTGTGCACACTAAACTGTTAGAATGAGTGTGTCCACATGGAGGTGTGTACACTGAACTGTTAGAATGATTGTGTCCACATGGAGGTGTGCACACTGAACTGTTAGAATGAGTGTGTCCACATGGAGGTTTGCACACTGAACTGTTAGAATGAGTGTGTCCACATGGAGGTGTGCACACTGAACTGTTAGAATGAGTGTGTCCACATGGAGGTTTGCACACTGAACTTTTAGAATGAGTGTGCCCACATGGAGGTGTGCACACTGAACTGTTAGAATATGTCCACATGGAGGTGTTCACACTGTATTGTTAGAATGAGTGTATCCACATGGAGGTGTGCACACTGAACTGTTAGAATGAGTGTGTCCACATGGAGATGTGCACACTGAACTGTTAGAATTAGTGTATCCCTGTGGAGATGTGCACACTGAACTGTTAGAATGAGTGTGTCCACATGGTGTGTGCACACTGAACTGTTAGAATGAGTGTGTCCACATGGAGGTGTGCACACTGAACTGTTAGAATGAGTGTGTCCACATGGAGGTGTGCACACTGAACTGTTAGAATGAGTGTGTCCACATGGAGGTTTGCACACTGAACTGTTAGAATGAGTGTGTCCACATGGAGGTGTGCACACTGAACTGTTAGAATGAGTGTGTCCACATGGAGGTTTGCACACTGAACTTTTAGAATGAGTGTGCCCACATGGAGGTGTGCACACTGAACTGTTAGAATATGTCCACATGGAGGTGTTCACACTGTATTGTTAGAATGAGTGTATCCACATGGAGGTGTGCACACTGAACTGTTAGAATGAGTGTGTCCACATGGAGATGTGCACACTGAACTGTTAGAATTAGTGTATCCCTGTGGAGATGTGCACACTGAACTGTTAGAATGAGTGTGTCCACATGGTGTGTGCACACTGAACTGTTAGAATGAGTGTGTCCACATGGAGGTGTGCACACTGAACTGTTAGAATGAGTGTGTCCACATGGAGGTGTGCACACTGAACTGTTAGAATGAGTGTGTCCACATGGAGGTGTGCACACTGAACTGTTAGAATGACTGTGCCCACATGGAGGTGTGCACTCTGTTCTGTTAGAATGAGTTGCCCACATGGAGGTGTGCACACTGAACTGTTAGAATGAGTGTGCCCACATGGAGGTGTGCACACTGAACTGTTAGAATGAGTGTGTCCACATGGAGGTGTGCACAATGAACTGTTAGAATGAGTGTGTCCACATGGAAGTGTGCACACTGAACTGTTAGAATGAGTGTGCCCACATGGAGGTGTGGACACTGAACTGTTAGAATGAGAGTGTCCATATGGAGGTGGGCACACTGAACTGTTAGAATGTGTCCACATGGAGGTGTGCACACAGAACTGTTAGAATGATTGTGTCCACATGGAGGTGTGCACACTGAAATGTTAAAATGTCTGTGCCCACATGGAGGTGTCCACACTGAACTGTTAGAATGAGTGTGTCCACATGGAGGTGTGCACACCAAAGTGTTAGAATTTGTCCACATGGAGGTGTGCACACTGAACTGTTAGAATTAGTGTATCCCTGTGGAGATGTGCACACTGAACTGTTAGAATGAGTGTGTCCACATGGAGGTGTGCACACTGAACTGTTAGAATGAGTGTGTCCACATGGAGATGTGAACACTAAACTGTTAGAATGAGTGTGTTCAGATGTAGGTGGGCACACTGAACAGTTAGAATGAGTGTGTCCACATGGAAGTGTGCACAGTGAACTGTTAGAATGAGTGTGTCCACATGGAGGTGTGCACACTGAACTGTTAGAATGAGTGTGTCCACATGAAGGTGTGCACACTGAACTGTTAGACTGAGTTTATCCCTGTGGAGGTGTGCACACTGAACAGTTAGAATGAGTGTGTCCACATGGAGGTGTGCACACTGAACGGTTAGAATGAGTGTGCCCACATGGAGGTGTGCACACTGTTCTGTTAGAATGAGTATGCCCACATGGAGGTGTGCACACTGAACTGTTAGAATGAGTGTGCCCACATGGAGGTGTGCACACTTAACTGTTAGAATGAGAATGTCCACATGAAGGTGTGCACACTGAACTGTTAGAATGAGTGTGTCCACATTGACGTGTGCACACTGAACTGTTAGATTGAGTGTGTTCACATGGAGGTGTGCACACTGAACTGTTAGAATGATTGTGTCCCTGTGGAGGTGTGCACAATGAACTGTTAGAATGAGTGTGCCCTCATGGAGGTGTGCACACTGAACTGTTAGAATGAGTTTGCCCACATGAAGATGTGCACACTGAACTGTTAGAATGTGTCCACATTGAGGTGTGCACCCTGAACTGTTAGAATGATTGTGTCCACATGGAGGTGTGCACACAGAACTGTTAGAATGAGTTTGTCCACATGGAGTTGTGCACACTGAACTGTTAGAATGAGTGTGTCCACATGGAGGTGTGCACACTGAACTGTTAGAATGAGTGTGTCCACATGGAGGTGTGCACACTGAACTGTTAGAATGAGTGTGCCCACATGGAGGTTGCACACTGAACTCTTAGAATGAGTGTGTCCGCATGGAGGTGTGCACACTGAACTGTTAGAATGAGTGTGTCCACATGGAGGTGTGCACACTGAACTGTTAGAATAACTGTGCCCACGTGGAGTTGTGCACACTGAACTGTTAGAATGAGTGTGTACACATGGAGGTGTGCACACTGAACTGTTAGAATGAGTGTGCCCACATGGAGGTGTGCACACTGAACTGTTAGAATGAGTGTGTCCACATGGAGGTGGGCACACTGAACTGTTAGAATGAGTGTGCCCACATGGAGTTGAGCACACTGAACTGTTAGAATGACTGTGTCCATATGGAGGTGTGCACACTGAACTGTTAGAATGAGTGTGTCTACATAGAGGTGTGCACACTGAACTGTTAGAATGAGTGTGTCCACATGGAGGTGGGCACACTGAACTGTTAGATTGAGTGTGTCCACAAGGAGGTGTGCACACTGAACTGTTAGAATGAGTGTGTCTACATAGAGGTGTGCACACTGAACTGTTAGAATGAGTGTGTCTACATAGAGGTGTGCACACTGAACTGTTAGAATGAGTGTGTCTACATAGAGGTGTGCACACTGAACTGTTAGAATGAGTGTGCCCACAAGGAGGTGTGCACACTGAACTGTTAGAATGAGTGTGTCCATATGGAGGTGTGCACACTGAACTGTTAGAATGAGTTTATCACTGTGGAGGTGTGCACACTGAACTGTTAGAAGTTAGAATGAGTGTGCCCACATGGAGGTGTGCACATTGTTCAGTTAGAATGAGTATGCCCACATGGAGTTGTGCACGCTGAACTGTTAGAATGAGTGTGCCCACATGGAGGTGTGCACACTGAACTGTTAGAATGAGTGTGTCCACATAGAGGTGTGCACACTGAACTGTTAGAATGAGTGTTTCCACATGGAGGTGTGCACACTGAACTGTTAGAATGAGTGTGTCCACATGGAGTTGTGCACACTGAACTGTTAGAATAACTGTGCCCACGTGGAGGTGTGCACACTGAACTGTTAGAATGAGGGTGTCCACATGGAGGTGTGCACACTGAACTGTTAGAATGAGTGTGCCCACATGGAGGTGTGCACACTGAACTGTTAGAATGATTGTGTCCACATGGAGGTGTGCACACTGAACTGTTAGAATGAGTGTGCCCACATGGAGTTGAGCACACTGAACTGTTAGAATGACTGTGTCCATATGGAGGTGTGCACACTGAACTGTTAGAATGAGTGTGTCCACATGGAGGTGTGCACACTGAACTGTTAGATTGAGTGTGTCCACATGGAGGTGTGCACACTGAACTGTTAGAATGAGTGTGTCCCTGTGGAGGTGTGCACAATGAACTGTTAGAATGAGTGTGCCCTCATGGAGGTGTGCACAATGAACTGTTAGAATGAGTGTGCCCACATGGAGTTGTGCACACTGAACTGTTAGAATGACTGTGTCCATATGGAGGTGTGAACACTGAACTGTTAGAATGAGTGTGTCCACATGGAGGTGTGCACACTGAACTGTTAGAATGAGTGTGCCCACATGGAGGTTGCACACTGAACTGTTAGAATTAGTGTGCCCACATGGAGGTGTGCACACGGAACTGTTAGAATATGTCCACATGGAGGTGTGCACACTCTATTGTTAAAATGAGTGTGTCCATATGCAGCTGTGCACACTGAACTGTTAGAATGAGTGTGTCCACAAGGAGGTGTGCACACTGAACTGTTAGAATGAGTGTGTCCACATGGAGGTGTGCACACTAAACTATTAGAATGAGTGTGTCCACATGGAGGTGTGCAAACTGAACTGTTAGAATGAGTGTGCCCACATGGAGTTGTGTACACTGAACTGTTAGAATGACTGTGTCCCCATGGAGGTGTGCACACTGAACTGTTAGAATGAGTGTGTCCTGTGGAGGTGTGCACACTGAACTGTTAGAATGAGTGTGTCCCTGTGGAGGTGTGCACACTGAACTGTTAGAACGAGTGTGTCCACATGGAGGTGTGCACACTGAACTTTTAGAATGAGTGTGCCCACATGGAGGTGTGCACACTGAACTGTTAAAATATGTCCACATGGTGGTATGCACACTGTATTGTTAGAATGAGTGTATCTACATGGAGGTGTGCACACTGAACTGTTAGAATGAGTGTATCCACATGGAGGTGTGTACACTGAACTGTTAGATTGAGTGTGTCCACATGGAGGTGTGCACACTGAACTGTTAGAATGAGTGTGTCCACATGGAAGTGTGCACACTGAACTGTTAGAATGAGTTTGTCCACATGGAGGTGAGCACACTGAACTGTTAGAATGAGTGTGCCCACATGGAGGTGTGCAACTGAACTGTTAGAATGACTGTGTCCACATGGAGGTGTGCACACGGAACTGTTAGAATGAGTGTGTCCACATGGAGGTGTGCACACTGAACTGTTAGAATTAGTGTATCCCTGTGGAGTTGTGCACACTGCACTGTTAGAATGAGTGTGTCCACATGGAGGTGTACACACTGAACTGTTAGAATATGTCCACATGGAGGTGTGCACACTGTACTGTTAGAATGAGTGTGTCCACATGGAGGTGTGCACACTGAACTGTTAGAATGAGTGTGTCCACATGGAGGTGTGCACACTGAACTGTTAGAATGAGTGTGTCCACATGGAGGTGTGCACACTGAACTGTTAGAATGAGTGTGTCCACATGGAGGTGTGCACACTGAACTGTTAGAATGAGTGTGTCCACATGGAGGTGTGCACACTGAACTGTTAGAATGAGTGTGCCCACATGGAGGTGTGCACACTGAACTGTTAGAATGAGTGTGTCCACATGGAGGTGTTCACACTGAACTGTTAGAATGAGTGTGTCCACATGGAGGTGTGCACACTGAACTGTTAGATTGAGTGTGTCCATATGGAGCTGTTCACACTGAACTGTTAGAATGAGTGTGTCCACATGGAGGTGTGCACACTGAACTGTTAGAATGAGTGTGTCCACATGGAGGTGTGCACACTAAACTTTTAGAATGAGTGTGTCCAAATGGAGGTGTGCAAACTGAACTGTTAGAATGAGTGTGCCCACATGGAGTTGTGTACACTGAACTGTTAGAATGATTGTGTCCACATGGAGGTGTGCACACTGAACTGTTAGAATGACTGTGTCCCCATGGAGGTGTGCACACTGAACTGTTAGAATGAGTGTGTCCCTGTGGAGGTGTGCACACTGAACTGTTAGAATGAGTGTGTCCCTGTGGAGGTGTGCACACTGAACTGTTAGAACGAGTTTGTCCACATGGAGGTGTGCACACTGAACTTTTAGAATGAGTGTGCCCACATGGAGGTGTGCACACTGAACTGTTAGAATGAGTGTGTCCACATGGAGGTGTGCACACTGAACTGTTAGAATGAGTGTATCCACATGGAGGTGTGTACACTGAACTGTTAGATTGAGTGTGTCCACATGGAGGTGTGCACACTGAACTGTTAGATTGAGTGTGTCCACATGGAGGTGTGCACACTGAACTGTTAGAATGAGTGTGTCCACATGGAAGTGTGCACACTGAACTGTTAGAATGAGTTTGTCCACATGGAGGTGTGCACACTGAACTGTTAGAATGAGTGTGCCCACATGGAGGTGTGCACACTGAAATATTAGAATGACTGTGTCCACATGGAGGTGTGCACACGGAACTGTTAGAATTAGTGTATCCCTGTGGAGTTGTGCACACTGCACTGTTAGAATGAGTGTGTCCACATTGAGGTGTACACACTGAACTGTTAGAATATGTCCACATGGAGGTGTGCACACTGTACTGTTAGAATGAGTGTGTCCACATGGAGGTGTGCACACTGAACTGTTAGAATGAGTGTGTCCACATGGAGGTGTGCACACTGAACTGTTAGAATGAGTGTGTCCACATGGAGGTGTGCACACTGAACTGTTAGAATGAGTGTGTCCACATGGAGGTGTGCACACTGAACTGTTAGAATGAGTGTGTCCACATGGAGGTGTGCACACTGAACTGTTAGAATGAGTGTGCCCACATGGAGGTGTGCACACTGAACTGTTAGAATGAGTGTGTCCACATGGAGGTGTGCACACTGAAGAGTTAGAATGAGTGTATCCCTGTGGAGGTGTGCACACTGAACTGATAGATTGAGTGTGCCCACATGGAGGTGTGCACACTGAACTGTTAGAATGAGTGTGTCCACATGGAGGTGTGCACACTGAACTGTTAGAATGAGTATGCCCACATGGAGGTGTGCACACTGAACTGTTAGAATGAGTGTGTCCACATGGAGGTGTGCACACTGAACTGTTAGAATGAGTGTGCCCACATGGAGGTGTGCTCACTGAACTGTTAGAATGAGTGTGCCCACATGGAGGTGTGCACACTGAACTGTTAGAATGAGTGTATCCACATGGAGGTGTGCTCACTGAACTGTTAGAATGAGTGTATCCCTGTGGAGGTGTGAACACTGAAATGTGAGAATGAGTTTGCCCACATGGAGGTGTGCACAGTGAACTGTTTGAATGAGTGTGTCCACATGGAGGTGTGCACACTGAACTTTTAGAATGAGTGTGCCCACATGGAGGAGTGCACACTGAACTGTTAGAATATGTCCACATGATGGTGTGCACACTCTATTGTTAGAATGAGTGTATCCACATGGAGTTGTGCACACTGAACTGTTAGAATGAGTGTGTCCACATGGAGGCGTGTACACTGAACTGTTAGATTGAGTGTGTCCACATGGATGTGTACACACTGAATTGTTAGAATGAGTGTGCCCACATGGAGGTGTGCACACTGAACTGTTAGAATGAGTGTGTCCACATGGAGGAGTGCACACTGAACTGTTAGAATGAGTGTGTCCACATGGAGGTGTGCACACTGAACTGTTAGAATGAGTGTGTCCACATGGAGGTGTGCACACTGAACTGTTAGAATGAGTGTGTCCACATAAAGTTGTGCACACTGAACTGTTAGAATGACTGTGCCCACATGTAGGTGTGCACACTAAACTGTTAGAATGAGTGTGTCCACATGGAGGTGTGCACACTGAACTGTTAGAATGAGTGTGCCCACATGGAGTTGTGTACACTGAACTGTTAGAATGATTGTGTCCACATGGAGGTGTGCACACTGAACTGTTAGAATTATTGTGTCCCTGTGGAGATGTGCACACTGAACTGTTAGAATGAGTGTGTCCACATGGAGGTTTGCACACTGAACTGTTAGAATGAGTGTGTCCACATGGAGGTTTGCACACTGAACTGTTAGAATGAGTGTGTCCACATGGAGGTGTGCACACTGAACTGTTAGAATGAGTGTGTATACATGGAGGTTTGCACACTGAACTTTTAGAATGAGTGTGCCCACATGGAGGTGTGCACACTGAACTGTTAGAATATGTCCACATGGAGGTGTTCCCACTGTATTGTTAGAATGAGTGTATCCACATGGAGGTGTGCACACTGAACTGTTAGAATGAGTGTGTCCACATGGAGATGTGCACACTGAACTGTAAGAATTAGTGTATCCCTGTGGAGATGTGAACACTGAACTGTTAGAATGAGTGTGTCCACATGGTGTGTGCACACTGAACTGTTAGAATGAGTGTGTCCACATGGAGGTGTGCACACTGAACTGTTAGAATGAGTGTGTCCCTGTGGAGGTGTGCACACTGAACTGTTAGAATGATTGTGTCCACATGGAGGTGTGCACACTGAACTGTTAGAATGAGTGTATCCCTGTGGAGGTGTGCACACTGAACTGTTAGAATGAGTGTGCCCACATGGAGGTGTGCACACTGAACTGTTAGAATGAGTGTGTCCACATGGAGGTGTGCACACTGAACTGTTAGAATGACTGTGCCCACATGGAGGTGTGCACACTGTTCTGTTAGAATGAGTGTGCCCACATGGAGGTGTGCACACTGAACTGTTAGAATGAGTGTGCCCACATGGAGGTGTGCACACTGAACTGTTAGAATGAGTGTGTCCACATGGAGGTGTGCACAATGAACTGTTAGAATGAGTGTGTCCACATGGAAGTGTGCACACTGAACTGTTAGAATGAGTGTGCCCACATGGAGGTGTGGACACTGAACTGTTAGAATGAGAGTGTCCACATGGAGGTGGGCACACTGAACTGTTAGAATGTGTCCACATGGAGGTGTGCACACAGAACTGTTAGAATGATTGTGTCCACATGGAGGTGTGCACACTGAAATGTTAAAATGTCTGTGCCCACATGGAGGTGTCCACACTGTACTGTTAGAATGAGTGTGTCCACATGGAGGTGTGCACACCAAAGTGTTAGAATTTGTCCACATGGAGGTGTGCACACTGAACTGTTAGAATTAGTGTATCCCTGTGGAGATGTGCACACTGAACTGTTAGAATGAGTGTGTCCACATGGAGGTGTGCACACTGAACTGTTAGAATGAGTGTGCCCACATGGAGGTGTGCACACTGAACTGTTAGAATGAGTGTGTCCACATGGAGGTTTGCACACTAAACTTTTAGAATGAGTGTGCCCACATGGAGGTGTGCACACTGAACTGTTAGAATATGTCCACATGGAGGTGTTCACACTGTATTGTTAGAATGAGTGTATCCACATGGAGGTGTGCACACTGAACTGTTAGAATGAGTGTGTCCACATGGAGATGTGTACACTGAACTGTTAGAATTAGTGTATCCCTGTGGAGATGTGCACACTGAACTGTTAGAATGAGTGTGTCCACATGGTGTGTGCACACTGAACTGTTAGAATGAGTGTGTCCACATGGAGGTGTGCACACTGAACTGTTAGAATGACAGTGCCCACATGGAGGTGTGAACACTGAACTGTTTGAATGATTGTGTCCACATGGAGGTGTGCACACTGAACTGTTAGAATGAGTGTATCCCTGTGGAGGTGTGCACACTGAACTGTTAGAATGAGTGTGCCCACATGGAGGTATGCACACTGAACTGTTAGAATGAGTGTGTCCACATGGAGGTGTGCACACTGAACTGTTAGAATGACTGTGCCCACATGGAGGTGTGCACACTGTTCTGTTAGAATGAGTATGCCCACATGGAGGTGTGCACACTGAACTGTTAGAATGAGTGTGCCCACATGGAGGTGTGCACACAGAACTGTTAGAATGAGTGTGTCAACATGGAGGTGTGTACACTGAACTGTTAGAATGAGTGTGTCCACATGGAATTGTGCACACTGAACTGTTAGAATGAGTGTGCCCACATGGAGGTGTGGACACTGAACTGTTAGAATGAGAGTGTCAACATGGAGATGTGCACACTGAACTGTTAGAATGTGTCCACATGGAGGTGTGCACACAGAACTCTTAGAATGATTGTGTCCACATGGAGGTGTGCACACTGAAATGTTAAAATGTCTGTGCCCACATGGAGGTGTCCACACTCTACTGTTAGAATGAGTGTGTCCACATGGAGGTGTGCACACCAAAGTGTTAGAATTTGTCCACATGGAGGGGTGCACACTGAACTGTTAGAATTAGTGTATCCCTGTGGAGATGTGCACACTGAACTGTTAGAATGAGTGTGTCCACATGGAGGTGTGCACACTGAACTGTTAGAATGAGTGTGTCCACATGGAGATGTGCACACTAAACTGTTAGAATGAGTGTGTCCAGATGTAGGTGGGCACACTGAACAGTTAGAATGAGTGTGTCCACATGGAAGTGTGCACAGTGAACTGTTAGAATGAGTGTGTCCACATGGAGGTGTGCACACTGAACTGTTAGAATGAGTGTGTCCACATGAAGGTGTGCACACTGAACTGTTAGAATGAGTTTATCCCTGTGGAGGTGTGCACACTGAACAGTTAGAATGAGTGTGTCCACATGGAGGTGTGCACACTGAACTGTTAGAATGAGTGTGCCCACATGGAGGTGTGCACACTGTTCTGTTAGAATGAGTATGCCCACATGGAGGTGTGCACACTGAACTGTTAGAATGAGTGTGCCCACATGGAGGTGTGCACACTGAACTGTTAGAATGAGTATGTCCACATGGAGGTGTGCACAATGAACTGTTAGAATGAGTGTGTCCACATTGACGTGTGCACACTGAACTGTTAGATTGAGTGTGTCCACATGGTGGTGTGCACACTGAACTGTTAGAATGTGTGTGTCCCTGTGGAGGTGTGCACAATGAACTGTTAGAATGAGTGTGCCCTCATGGAGTTGTGCACACTGAACTGTTAGAATGAGTTTGCCCACATGGAGATGTGCACACTGAACTGTTAGAATGTGTCCACATTGAGGTGTGCACACTGAAATGTTAGAATGATTGTGTCCACATGGAGGTGTGCACACAGAACTGTTATAATGAGTTTGTCCACATGGAGTTGTGCACACTGAACTGTTAGAATGAGTGTGTCCATATGGAGGTGTGCACACTGAACTGTTAGAATGAGTGTGTCCACATGGAGGTGTGCACACTGAACTGTTAGAATGAGTGTGCCCACATGGAGGTTGCACACTGAACTGTTAGAATGAGTGTGTCCGCATGGAGGTGTGCACAATGAACTGTTAGAATGAGTGTGTCCACATGGAGGTGTGCACACTGAACTGTTAGAATAACTGTGCCCACGTGGAGGTGTGCACACTGAACTGTTAGAATAAGTGTGTACACATGGAGGTGTGCACACTGAACTGTTAGAATTAGTGTGCCCACATGGAGGTGTGCACACTGAACTGTTAGAATGAGTGTGTCCACATGGAGGTGTGCACACTGAACTGTT
This sequence comes from Peromyscus eremicus, assembly GCF_949786415.1. Taxonomy (NCBI): domain Eukaryota; kingdom Metazoa; phylum Chordata; class Mammalia; order Rodentia; family Cricetidae; genus Peromyscus; species Peromyscus eremicus. The sequence goes on from NW_026734739.1 coordinate 34,474, forward strand.
AGAATGAGTGTGCCCACATGGAGTTGAGCACACTGAACTGTTAGAATGACTGTGTCCATATGGAGGTGTGCACACTGAACTGTTAGAATGAGTGTGTCTACATAGAGGTGTGCACACTGAACTGTTAGAATGAGTGTGTCCACATGGAGGTGGGCACACTGAACTGTTAGATTGAGTGTGTCCACATGGAAATGTGCACACTGAACTGTTAGAATGAGTGTGCCCACATGGAGGTGTGCACACTGAACTGTTAGAATGAGTGTGTCCACATGGAGGTGTGCACACTGAACTGTTAGAATGAGTTTATCCCTGTGGAGGTGTGCACACTGAACTGTTAGAATGAGTGTGTCCACATGGAGGTGTGCACACTGAACGGTTAGAATGAGTGTGCCCACATGGAGGTGTGCACACTGTTCTGTTAGAATGAGTATGCCCACATGGAGGTGTGCACACTGAACTGTTAGAATGAGTGTGCTCACATGGAGGTGTGCACACTGAACTGTTAGAATGAGTTTGTCCACATAGAGGTGTGCACACTGAACTGTTAGAATGAGTGTTTCCACATGGAGGTGTGCACACTGAACTGTTAGAATGAGTGTGTCCACATGGAGGTGTGCACACTGAACTGTTAGAATAACTGTGCCCACGTGGAGGTGTGCACACTGAACTGTTAGAATGAGGGTGTCCACATGGAGGTGTGCACACTGAACTGTTAGAATGAGTGTGCCCACATGGAGGTGTGCACACTGAACTGTTAGAATGAGTGTGTCCCTGTGGAGGTGTGCACAATGAACTGTTAGAATGAGTGTGCCCTCATGGAGGTGTGCACACTGAACTGTTAGAATGAGTTTGCCCACATGGAGATGTGCACACTGAACTGTTAGAATGTGTCCACATTGAGGTGTGCACACTGAAATGTTAGAATGATTGTGTCCACATGGAGGTGTGCACACAGAACTGTTATAATGAGTGTGTCCACATGGAGGTGTGCACACTGAACTGTTAGAATGAGTGTGTCCACATGGAGGTGTGCACACTGAACTGTTAGAATGAGTGTGCCCACATGGAGGTTGCACACTGAACTGTTAGAATGAGTGTGTCCGCATGGAGGTGTGCACACTGAACTGTTAGAATGAGTGTGTCCACATGGAGGTGTGCACACTGAACTGTTAGAATAACTGTGCCCACGTGGAGTTGTGCACACTGAACTGTTAGAATGAGTGTGTACACATGGAGGTGTGCACACTGAACTGTTAGAATTAGTGTGCCCACATGGTTGTGTGCACACTGAACTGTTAGAATGAGTGTGTCCACATGGAGGTGTGCACACTGAACTGTTAGAATGAGTGTGCCCACATGGAGTTGAGCACACTGAACTGTTAGAATGACTGTGTCCATATGGAGGTGTGCACACTGAACTGTTAGAATGAGTGTGTCTACATAGAGGTGTACACACTGAACTGTTAGAATGAGTGTGTCCACATGGAGGTGGGCACACTGAACTGTTAGATTGAGTGTGTCCACATGGAAGTGTGCACACTGAACTGTTAGAATGAGTGTGCCCACATGGAGGTGTGCACACTGAACTGTTAGAATGAGTGTGTCCACATGGAGGTGTGCACACTGAACTGTTAGAATGAGTTTATCCCTGTGGAGGTGTGCACACTGAACTGTTAGAATGGGTGTGTCCACATGGAGGTGTGCACACTGAACGGTTAGAATGAGTGTGCCCACATGGAGGTTGCACATTGAACTGTTAGAATGAGTGTGCCCACAGGGAGGTGTGCACACTGAACTGTTAGAATATGTCCACATGGAGGTGTGCACACTGTATTGTTAGAATGTGTGTGTCCACATGGAGGTGTGCACACTGAACTGTTAGAATGATTGTGTCCACATGGAGGTGTGCACACGGAACTGTTAGAATGAGTGTGTCCACATGGAGGTGTGGACACTGAACTGTTAGAATGACTGTGTCCACATGGAGGTGTGCAAACTGAACTGTTACAATGAGTATGCCCACATGGAGGTGTGCACATTGAACTGTTAGAATGAGTGTGTCCACATGGAGGTGTGCACAATGAACTGTTAGAATGACTGTGTCCACATGGAGGTGTGCACACTGGACTGTTAGAATGAGTGTGCCCACATGGAGGTGTGCACACTGTTCTGTTAGAATGAGTATGCCCACATTGAGGTGTGCACACTGAACTGTTAGAATGAGTGTGTCCACATGGAGGTGTGCACACTGAACTGTTAGAATGACTGTGTTCACATGGAAGTGCGCACACTGAACTGTTAGAATTAGTGTGTCCCTGTGGAGGTGTGCACACAGAACTGTTAGAATGACTGTGTCCACATGGAGGTGTGCACACTGAACTTTTAGAATGAGTGTGCCCACATAGAGGTGTGCACACTGAACTGTTAGAATATGTCCACATGGAGGTGTGCACACTGTATTGTTAGAATGAGTGTATCCACATGGAGGTGTGCACACTGTACTGTTAGAATGAGTATATTCCTGTGGAGGTGTGCACACTGAACTGTTAGAATGAGTGTGTCCACATGGAGGTGTGCACACTGAACTGTTAGAATGTGTGTATCCCTGTGGAGGTGTGAACACTGAACTGTTAGAATGAGTGTGCCCACATGGAGGTGTGCACACTGAACTGTTAGAATGACTGTGCCCACATGGAGGTGTGCACACTAAACTGTTAGAATGAGTGTGTCCACATGGAGGTGTGCACACTGAACTGTTAGAATGAGTGTGCCCACATGGAGGTGTGTGCACTGTTCTGTTAGAATGAGTATGCCCACATGGAGTTGTACACACTGAACTGTTAGAATGAGTGTGCCCACATGGAGGTGTGCACACTGAACTGTTAGAATGAGTGTGCCCACATGGATGTGTGCACACTGAACTGTTAGAATGAGTGTGTCCACATGGAGGTGTGCACACTGAACTGTTAGAATGTGTCCACATGGAGGTGTGCACAATGAACTGTTAGAATGATTGTGTACTCATGGAGGTGTGCACACTGAACTGTTAAAATGTCTGTGCCCACATGGAGGTGTCCACACTGAACTGTTAGAATGAGTGTGTCCACATGGAGGAGTGCACACCGAAGTGTTAGAATTTGTCCACATGTAGGTGTGCACACTGAACTGTTAGAATGAGTGTGTCCACATTGAGGTGTGCACACTGAACTGTTAGAATGAGTGTGCCCACATGGAGGTGTGCACACTGAACTGTTAGAATGAGTGTGTACACATGGAGGTGTGCACACGGAACTGTTAGAATGAGTGTGCCCACATGGAGGTGTGCACACTGAACTGTTAGAATATGTCCACATGGAGGTGTGCACACTGTAATGTTAGAATGAGTGTGTCCACATGGAGGTGTGAACAATGAACTGTTAGAATGTGTGTGTCCACATGGAGGTGTGCACACTGAACTGTTAGAATGAGTGTGTCCACATGGACGTGTGCACACTGAACTGTTAGAATGAGTGTGCCCATTGGAGGTGTGCACACTGAACTGTCAGAATGAGTGTGTCCACATGGAGGTGTGCACACTGAACTGTTAGAATGAGTGTGTCCACATGGAGGTGTACACACTGAACTGTTAGAATGAGTGTGCCCACATGGAGGTGTGCACACTGAACTGTTAGAATATTTCCACATGGAGGTGTGCACACTGTATTGTTAGAATGAGTGTGTCCACATGGAGCTGTGCACACTGAACTGTTAGAATGAGTATGCCCACATGGAGGTGTGCACACTGAACTGTTAGAATGAGTGTGCCCACATGGAGGTGTGCACACTGAACTGTTAGAATGAGTGTGCCCACATGGATGTGTGCACACTGAACTGTTAGAATGAGTGTGCCCACATGGAGGTGTGCACACTGAACTGTTAGAATGAGTGTGTCCACATGGAGGTGTGGACACTGAACTGTTAGAATGAGTGTGTCCACATGGAGGTGTGCACACTGAACTGTTAGAATGTGTCCACATGGAGGTTTGCACAATGAACTGTTAGAATGATTGTGTCCACATGGAGGTGTGCACACTGAACTGTTAAAATGTCTGTGCCCACATGGAGGTGTCCACACTGAACTGTTAGAATGAGTGTGTCCACATGGAGGTGTGCACACCGAAGTGTTAGAATTTGTCCACATGGAGGTGTGCACACTGAACTGTTAGAATTAGTGTGTCCACATGGAGGTGTGCACACTGAACTGATAGAATGAGTGTGTCCACATGGAGGTGTGCACACTGAACTGTTAGATTGAGTGTGTCCACATGGAGGTGTGTGCACACTGAACTGTTAGAATGAGTGTGCCCACATGGAGGTGTGCACCCTGAACTGTTAGAATATGTCCACATGGAGGTGTGCACACTGTAATGTTAGAATGAGTGTGTCCACATGGAGGTGTGCACAATGAACTGTTAGAATGAGTGTGTCCAAATGGAGGTGTGCACACTGAACTGTTAGAATGAGTGTGTCCACATGGACGTGTGCACACTGAACTGTTAGAATGAGTGTGCCCACATGGAGGTGTGCACACTGAACTGTTAGAATGAGTGTGTCCACAAGGAGGTGTGCACACTGAACTGTTAGAATGAGTGTGTCCACATGGAGGTGTACACACTGAACTGTTAGAATGAGTGTGCCCACATGGAGGTGTGCACACTGAACTGTTAGAATATTTCCACATGGAGGTGTGCACACCGTATTAGAATGAGTGTGTCCACATGGAGCTGTGCACACTGAACTGTTAGAATGAGTATGTCCACATGGAGGTGTGCACACTGAACTGTTAGAATGAGTGTGCCCACATGGAGTTGTGTACACTGAACTGTTAGAATGATTGTGTCCACATGGAGGTGTGCACACTGAACTGTTAGAATGACTGTGTCCCCATGGAGGTGTGCACATGAACTGTTAGAATGAGTGTGTCCCTGTGGAGGTGTGCACACTGAACTGTTAGAATGAGTGTGTCCCTGTGGAGGTGTGCACACTGAACTGTTAGAACGAGTGTGTCCACATGGAGGTGTGCACACTGAACTTTTAGAATGAGTGTACCCACATGGAGGTGTGCACACTGAACTGTTAAAATATGTCCACATGGTGGTATGCACACTGTATTGTTAGAATGAGTGTGTCCACATGGAGGTGGCCACACTGAACTGTTAGATTGAGTGTGTCCACATGGAAATGTGCACACTGAACTGTTAGAATGAGTGTGCCCACATGGAGGTGTGCACACTGAACTGTTAGAATGAGTGTGTCCACATGGAGGTGTGCACACTGAACTGTTAGAATGAGTTTATCCCTGTGGAGGTGTGCACACTGAACTGTTAGAATGAGTGTGTCCACATGGAGGTGTGCACACTGAACGGTTAGAATGAGTGTGCCCACATGGAGGTGTGCACACTGTTCTGTTAGAATGAGTATGCCCACATGGAGGTGTGCACACTGAACTGTTAGAATGAGTGTGCCCACATGGAGGTGTGCACACTGAACTGTTAGAATGAGTTTGTCCACATAGAGGTGTGCACACTGAACTGTTAGAATGAGTGATTCCACATGGAGGTGTGCACACTGAACTGTTAGAATGAGTGTGTCCACATGGAGGTGTGCACACTGAACTGTTAGAATAACTGTGCCCACGTGGAGGTGTGCACACTGAACTGTTAGAATGAGGGTGTCCACATGGAGGTGTGCACACTGAACTGTTAGAATGAGTGTGCCCACATGGAGGTGTGCACACTGAACTGTTAGAATGATTGTGTCCACATGGAGGTGTGCACACTGAACTGTTAGAATGAGTGTGCCCACATGGAGTTGAGCACACTGAACTGTTAGAATGACTGTGTCCATATGGAGGTGTGCACACTGAACTGTTAGAATGAGTGTGTCCACATGGAGGTGTGCACCCTGAACTGTTAGAATGAGTGTGCCCACATGGAGGTTGCACATTGAACTGCTAGAATGAGTGTGCCCACAGGGAGGTGTGCACACTGAACTGTTAGAATATGTCCACATGGAGGTGTGCACACTGTATTGTTAGAATGAGTGTGTCCACATGGAGGTGTGCACACTGAACTGTTAGAATGAGTGTGTCCACATGGAGGTGTGCACACTGAACTGTTAGAATGACTGTGTTCACATGGAAGTGCGCACACTGAACTGTTAGAATTAGTGTGTCCCTGTGGAGGTGTGCACACAGAACTGTTAGAATGACTGTGTCCACATGGAGGTGTGCACACTGAACTTTTAGAATGAGTGTGCCCACATAGAGTTGTGCACACTGAACTGTTAGAATATGTCCACATGGAGGTGTGCACACTGTATTGTTAGAATGAGTGTATCCACATGGAGGTGTGCACACTGTACTGTTAGAATGAGTATATTCCTGTGGAGGTGTGCACACTGAACTGTTAGAATGAGTGTGTCCCTGTGGAGGTGTGCACAATGAACTGTTAGAATGAGTGTGCCCTCATGGAGGTGTGCACACTGAACTGTTAGAATGAGTGTGTACACATGGAGGTGTGCACACTGAACTGTTAGAATGAGTTTATCCCTGTGGAGGTGTGCACACTGAACTGTTAGAATGGGTGTGTCCACATGGAGGTGTGCACACTGAACGGTTAGAATGAGTGTGCCCACATGGAGGTTGCACATTGAACTGTTAGAATGAGTGTGCCCACAGGGAGGTGTGCACACTGAACTGTTAGAATATGTCCACATGGAGGTGTGCACACTGTATTGTTAGAATGAGTGTGTCCACATGGAGGTGTGCACACTGAACTGTTAGAATGAGTGTGTCCACATGGAGGTGTGCACACGGAACTGTTAGAATGAGTGTGTCCACATGGAGGTGTGGACACTGAACTGTTAGAATGACTGTGTCCACATGGAGGTGTGCAAACTGAACTGTTAGAATGACTATGCCCACATGGAGGTGTGCACATTGAACTGTTAGAATGAGTGTGTCCACATGGAGGTGTGCACAATGAACTGTTAGAATGACTGTGTCCACATGGAGGTGTGCACACTGGACTGTTAGAATGAGTGTGCCCACATGGAGGTGTGCACACTGTTCTGTTAGAATGAGTATGCCCACATTGAGGTGTGCACACTGAACTGTTAGAATGAGTGTGTCCACATGGAGGTGTGCACACTGAACTGTTAGAATGACTGTGTTCACATGGAAGTGCGCACACTGAACTGTTAGAATTAGTGTGTCCCTGTGGAGGTGTGCACACAGAACTGTTAGAATGACTGTGTCCACATGGAGGTGTGCACACTGAACTTTTAGAATGAGTGTGCCCACATAGAGGTGTGCACACTGAACTGTTAGAATATGTCCACATGGAGGTGTGCACACTGTATTGTTAGAATGAGTGTATCCACATGGAGGTGTGCACACTGTACTGTTAGAATGAGTATATTCCTGTGGAGGTGTGCACACTGAACTGTTAGAATGAGTGTGTCCACATGGAGGTGTGCACACTGAACTGTTAGAATGTGTGTATCCCTGTGGAGGTGTGAACACTGAACTGTTAGAATGAGTGTGCCCACATGGAGGTGTGCACACTGAACTGTTAGAATGACTGTGCCCACATGGAGGTGTGCACACTAAACTGTTAGAATGAGTGTGTCCACATGGAGGTGTGCACACTGAACTGTTAGAATGAGTGTGCCCACATGGAGGTGTGTGCACTGTTCTGTTAGAATGAGTATGCCCACATGGAGTTGTACACACTGAACTGTTAGAATGAGTGTGCCCACATGGAGGTGTGCACACTGAACTGTTAGAATGAGTGTGCCCACATGGATGTGTGCACACTGAACTGTTAGAATGAGTGTGTCCACATGGAGGTGTGCACACTGAACTGTTAGAATGTGTCCACATGGAGGTGTGCACAATGAACTGTTAGAATGATTGTGTACTCATGGAGGTGTGCACACTGAACTGTTAAAATGTCTGTGCCCACATGGAGGTGTCCACACTGAACTGTTAGAATGAGTGTGTCCACATGGAGGTGTGCACACCGAAGTGTTAGAATTTGTCCACATGTAGGTGTGCACACTGAACTGTTAGAATGAGTGTGTCCACATTGAGGTGTGCACACTGAACTGTTAGAATGAGTGTGCCCACATGGAGGTGTGCACACTGAACTGTTAGAATGAGTGTGTCCACATGGAGGTGTGCACACGGAACTGTTAGAATGAGTGTGCCCACATGGAGGTGTGCACACTGAACTGTTAGAATATGTCCACATGGAGGTGTGCACACTGTAATGTTAGAATGAGTGTGTCCACATGGAGGTGTGAACAATGAACTGTTAGAATGTGTGTGTCCACATGGAGGTGTGCACACTGAACTGTTAGAATGAGTGTGTCCACATGGACGTGTGCACACTGAACTGTTAGAATGAGTGTGCCCATTGGAGGTGTGCACACTGAACTGTCAGAATGAGTGTGTCCACATGGAGGTGTGCACACTGAACTGTTAGAATGAGTGTGTCCACATGGAGGTGTACACACTGAACTGTTAGAATGAGTGTGCCCACATGGAGGTGTGCACACTGAACTGTTAGAATATTTCCACATGGAGGTGTGCACACTGTATTGTTAGAATGAGTGTGTCCACATGGAGCTGTGCACACTGAACTGTTAGAATGAGTATGCCCACATGGAGGTGTGCACACTGAACTGTTAGAATGAGTGTGCCCACATGGAGGTGTGCACACTGAACTGTTAGAATGAGTGTGCCCACATGGATGTGTGCACACTGAACTGTTAGAATGAGTGTGCCCACATGGAGGTGTGCACACTGAACTGTTAGAATGAGTGTGTCCACATGGAGGTGTGGACACTGAACTGTTAGAATGAGTGTGTCCACATGGAGGTGTGCACACTGAACTGTTAGAATGTGTCCACATGGAGGTTTGCACAATGAACTGTTAGAATGATTGTGTCCACATGGAGGTGTGCACACTGAACTGTTAAAATGTCTGTGCCCACATGGAGGTGTCCACACTGAACTGTTAGAATGAGTGTGTCCACATGGAGGTGTGCACACCGAAGTGTTAGAATTTGTCCACATGGAGGTGTGCACACTGAACTGTTAGAATTAGTGTGTCCACATGGAGGTGTGCACACTGAACTGATAGAATGAGTGTGTCCACATGGAGGTGTGCACACTGAACTGTTAGATTGAGTGTGTCCACATGGAGGTGTGTGCACACTGAACTGTTAGAATGAGTGTGCCCACATGGAGGTGTGCACCCTGAACTGTTAGAATATGTCCACATGGAGGTGTGCACACTGTAATGTTAGAATGAGTGTGTTCACATGGAGGTGTGCACAATGAACTGTTAGAATGAGTGTGTCCAAATGGAGGTGTGCACACTGAACTGTTAGAATGAGTGTGTCCACATGGACGTGTGCACACTGAACTGTTAGAATGAGTGTGCCCACATGGAGGTGTGCACACTGAACTGTTAGAATGAGTGTGTCCACAAGGAGGTGTGCACACTGAACTGTTAGAATGAGTGTGTCCACATGGAGGTGTACACACTGAACTGTTAGAATGAGTGTGCCCACATGGAGGTGTGCACACTGAACTGTTAGAATATTTCCACATGGAGGTGTGCACACTGTATTAGAATGAGTGTGTCCACATGGAGCTGTGCACACTGAACTGTTAGAATGAGTATGTCCACATGGAGGTGTGCACACTGAACTGTTAGAATGAGTGTGCCCACATGGAGTTGTGTACACTGAACTGTTAGAATGATTGTGTCCACATGGAGGTGTGCACACTGAACTGTTAGAATGACTGTGTCCCCATGGAGGTGTGCACATGAACTGTTAGAATGAGTGTGTCCCTGTGGAGGTGTGCACACTGAACTGTTAGAATGAGTGTGTCCCTGTGGAGGTGTGCACACTGAACTGTTAGAACGAGTGTGTCCACATGGAGGTGTGCACACTGAACTTTTAGAATGAGTGTACCCACATGGAGGTGTGCACACTGAACTGTTAAAATATGTCCACATGGTGGTATGCACACTGTATTGTTAGAATGAGTGTGTCCACATGGAGGTGGGCACACTGAACTGTTAGATTGAGTGTGTCCACATGGAAATGTGCACACTGAACTGTTAGAATGAGTGTGCCCACATGGAGGTGTGCACACTGAACTGTTAGAATGAGTGTGTCCACATGGAGGTGTGCACACTGAACTGTTAGAATGAGTTTATCCCTGTGGAGGTGTGCACACTGAACTGTTAGAATGAGTGTGTCCACATGGAGGTGTGCACACTGAACGGTTAGAATGAGTGTGCCCACATGGAGGTGTGCACACTGTTCTGTTAGAATGAGTATGCCCACATGGAGGTGTGCACACTGAACTGTTAGAATGAGTGTGCCCACATGGAGGTGTGCACACTGAACTGTTAGAATGAGTTTGTCCACATAGAGGTGTGCACACTGAACTGTTAGAATGAGTGTTTCCACATGGAGGTGTGCACACTGAACTGTTAGAATGAGTGTGTCCACATGGAGGTGTGCACACTGAACTGTTAGAATAACTGTGCCCACGTGGAGGTGTGCACACTGAACTGTTAGAATGAGGGTGTCCACATGGAGGTGTGCACACTGAACTGTTAGAATGAGTGTGCCCACATGGAGGTGTGCACACTGAACTGTTAGAATGATTGTGTCCACATGGAGGTGTGCACACTGAACTGTTAGAATGAGTGTGCCCACATGGAGTTGAGCACACTGAACTGTTAGAATGACTGTGTCCATATGGAGGTGTGCACACTGAACTGTTAGAATGAGTGTGTCCACATGGAGGTGTGCACCCTGAACTGTTAGAATGAGTGTGCCCACATGGAGGTTGCACATTGAACTGTTAGAATGAGTGTGCCCACAGGGAGGTGTGCACACTGAACTGTTAGAATATGTCCACATGGAGGTGTGCACACTGTATTGTTAGAATGAGTGTGTCCACATGGAGGTGTGCACACTGAACTGTTAGAATGAGTGTGTCCACATGGAGGTGTGCACACTGAACTGTTAGAATGACTGTGTTCACATGGAAGTGCGCACACTGAACTGTTAGAATTAGTGTGTCCCTGTGGAGGTGTGCACACAGAACTGTTAGAATGACTGTGTCCACATGGAGGTGTGCACACTGAACTTTTAGAATGAGTGTGCCCACATAGAGTTGTGCACACTGAACTGTTAGAATATGTCCACATGGAGGTGTGCACACTGTATTGTTAGAATGAGTGTATCCACATGGAGGTGTGCACACTGTACTGTTAGAATGAGTATATTCCTGTGGAGGTGTGCACACTGAACTGTTAGAATGAGTGTGTCCACATGGAGGTGTGCACACTGAACTGTTAGAATGAGTGTGTCCCTGTGGAGGTGTGCACAATGAACTGTTAGAATGAGTGTGCCCTCATGGAGGTGTGCACACTGAACTGTTAGAATGAGTGTGTACACATGGAGGTGTGCACACTGAACTGTTAGAATGAGTGTGTCCACATGGAGGTGTGCACACTGAACTGTTAGAATGAGTGTGTCCCTGTGGAGGTGTGCACAATGAACTGTTAGAATGAGTGTGCCCTCATGGAGGTGTGCACACTGAACTGTTAGAATGAGTTTGCCCACATGGAGATGTGCACACTGAACTGTTAGAATGTGTCCACATTGAGGTGTGCACACTGAAATGTTAGAATGATTGTGTCCACATGGAGGTGTGCACACAGAACTGTTATAATGAGTTTGTCCACATGGAGTTGTGCACACTGAACTGTTAGAATGAGTGTGTCCACATGGAGGTGTGCACACTGAACTGTTAGAATGAGTGTGTCCACATGGAGGTGTGCACACTGAACTGTTAGAATGAGTGTGCCCACATGGAGGTTGCACACTGAACTGTTAGAATGAGTGTGTCCGCATGGAGGTGTGCACACTGAACTGTTAGAATGAGTGTGTCCACATGGAGGTGTGCACACTGAACTGTTAGAATAACTGTGCCCACGTGGAGTTGTGCACACTGAACTGTTAGAATGAGTGTGTACACATGGAGGTGTGCACACTGAACTGTTAGAATTAGTGTGCCCACATGGTTGTGTGCACACTGAACTGTTAGAATGAGTGTGTCCACATGGAGGTGTGCACACTGAACTGTTAGAATGAGTGTGCCCACATGGAGTTGAGCACACTGAACTGTTAGAATGACTGTGTCCATATGGAGGTGTGCACACTGAACTGTTAGAATGAGTGTGTCTACATAGAGGTGTACACACTGAACTGTTAGAATGAGTGTGTCCACATGGAGGTGGGCACACTGAACTGTTAGATTGAGTGTGTCCACATGGAAGTGTGCACACTGAACTGTTAGAATGAGTGTGCCCACATGGAGGTGTGCACACTGAACTGTTAGAATGAGTGTGTCCACATGGAGGTGTGCACACTGAACTGTTAGAATGAGTTTATCCCTGTGGAGGTGTGCACACTGAACTGTTAGAATGGGTGTGTCCACATGGAGGTGTGCACACTGAACGGTTAGAATGAGTGTGCCCACACGAGGTTGCACATTGAACTGTTAGAATGAGTGTGCCCACAGGGAGGTGTGCACACTGAACTGTTAGAATATGTCCACATGGAGGTGTGCACACTGTATTGTTAGAATGAGTGTGTCCACATGGAGGTGTGCACACTGAACTGTTAGAATGAATGTGTCCACATGGAGGTGTGCACACGGAACTGTTAGAATGAGTGTGTCCACATGGAGGTGTGGACACTGAACTGTTAGAATGACTGTGTCCACATGGAGGTGTGCAAACTGAACTGTTAGAATGACTATGCCCACATGGAGGTGTGCACATTGAACTGTTAGAATGAGTGTGTCCACATGGAGGTGTGCACAATGAACTGTTAGAATGACTGTGTCCACATGGAGGTGTGCACACTGGACTGTTAGAATGAGTGTGCCCACATGGAGGTGTGCACACTGTTCTGTTAGAATGAGTATGCCCACATTGAGGTGTGCACACTGAACTGTTAGAATGAGTGTGTCCACATGGAGGTGTGCACACTGAACTGTTAGAATGACTGTGTTCACATGGAAGTGCGCACACTGAACTGTTAGAATTAGTGTGTCCCTGTGGAGGTGTGCACACAGAACTGTTAGAATGACTGTGTCCACATGGAGGTGTGCACACTGAACTTTTAGAATGAGTGTGCCCACATAGAGGTGTGCACACTGAACTGTTAGAATATGTCCACATGGAGGTGTGCACACTGTATTGTTAGAATGAGTGTATCCACATGGAGGTGTGCACACTGTACTGTTAGAATGAGTATATTCCTGTGGAGGTGTGCACACTGAACTGTTAGAATGAGTGTGTCCACATGGAGGTGTGCACACTGAACTGTTAGAATGTGTGTATCCCTGTGGAGGTGTGAACACTGAACTGTTAGAATGAGTGTGCCCACATGGAGGTGTGCACACTGAACTGTTACAATGACTGTGCCCACATGGAGGTGTGCACACTAAACTGTTAGAATGAGTGTGTCCACATGGAGGTGTGCACACTGAACTGTTAGAATGAGTGTGCCCACATGGAGGTGTGTGCACTGTTCTGTTAGAATGAGTATGCCCACATGGAGTTGTACACACTGAACTGTTAGAATGAGTGTGCCCACATGGAGGTGTGCACACTGAACTGTTAGAATGAGTGTGCCCACATGGATGTGTGCACACTGAACTGTTAGAATGAGTGTGTCCACATGGAGGTGTGCACACTGAACTGTTAGAATGTGTCCACATGGAGGTGTGCACAATGAACTGTTAGAATGATTGTGTACTCATGGAGGTGTGCACACTGAACTGTTAAAATGTCTGTGCCCACATGGAGGTGTCCACACTGAACTGTTAGAATGAGTGTGTCCACATGGAGGTGTGCACACCGAAGTGTTAGAATTTGTCCACATGTAGGTGTGCACACTGAACTGTTAGAATGAGTGTGTCCACATTGAGGTGTGCACACTGAACTGTTAGAATGAGTGTGCCCACATGGAGGTGTGCACACTGAACTGTTAGAATGAGTGTGTCCACATGGAGGTGTGCACACGGAACTGTTAGAATGAGTGTGCCCACATGGAGGTGTGCACACTGAACTGTTAGAATATGTCCACATGGAGGTGTGCACACTGTAATGTTAGAATGAGTGTGTCCACATGGAGGTGTGAACAATGAACTGTTAGAATGTGTGTGTCCACATGGAGGTGTGCACACTGAACTGTTAGAATGAGTGTGTCCACATGGACGTGTGCACACTGAACTGTTAGAATGAGTGTGCCCATTGGAGGTGTGCACACTGAACTGTCAGAATGAGTGTGTCCACATGGAGGTGTGCACACTGAACTGTTAGAATGAGTGTGTCCACATGGAGGTGTACACACTGAACTGTTAGAATGAGTGTGCCCACATGGAGGTGTGCACACTGAACTGTTAGAATATTTCCACATGGAGGTGTGCACACTGTATTGTTAGAATGAGTGTGTCCACATGGAGCTGTGCACACTGAACTGTTAGAATGAGTATGCCCACATGGAGGTGTGCACACTGAACTGTTAGAATGAGTGTGCCCACATGGAGGTGTGCACACTGAACTGTTAGAATGAGTGTGCCCACATGGATGTGTGCACACTGAACTGTTAGAATGAGTGTGCCCACATGGAGGTGTGCACACTGAACTGTTAGAATGAGTGTGTCCACATGGAGGTGTGGACACTGAACTGTTAGAATGAGTGTGTCCACATGGAGGTGTGCACACTGAACTGTTAGAATGTGTCCACATGGAGGTTTGCACAATGAACTGTTAGAATGATTGTGTCCACATGGAGGTGTGCACACTGAACTGTTAAAATGTCTGTGCCCACATGGAGGTGTCCACACTGAACTGTTAGAATGAGTGTGTCCACATGGAGGTGTGCACACCGAAGTGTTAGAATTTGTCCACATGGAGGTGTGCACACTGAACTGTTAGAATTAGTGTGTCCACATGGAGGTGTGCACACTGAACTGATAGAATGAGTGTGTCCACATGGAGGTGTGCACACTGAACTGTTAGATTGAGTGTGTCCACATGGAGGTGTGTGCACACTGAACTGTTAGAATGAGTGTGCCCACATGGAGGTGTGCACCCTGAACTGTTAGAATATGTCCACATGGAGGTGTGCACACTGTAATGTTAGAATGAGTGTGTCCACATGGAGGTGTGCACAATGAACTGTTAGAATGAGTGTGTCCAAATGGAGGTGTGCACACTGAACTGTTAGAATGAGTGTGTCCACATGGACGTGTGCACACTGAACTGTTAGAATGAGTGTGCCCACATGGAGGTGTGCACACTGAACTGTTAGAATGAGTGTGTCCACAAGGAGGTGTGCACACTGAACTGTTAGAATGAGTGTGTCCACATGGAGGTGTACACACTGAACTGTTAGAATGAGTGTGCCCACATGGAGGTGTGCACACTGAACTGTTAGAATATTTCCACATGGAGGTGTGCACACTGTATTAGAATGAGTGTGTCCACATGGAGCTGTGCACACTGAACTGTTAGAATGAGTATGTCCACATGGAGGTGTGCACACTGAACTGTTAGAATGAGTGTGCCCACATGGAGTTGTGTACACTGAACTGTTAGAATGATTGTGTCCACATGGAGGTGTGCACACTGAACTGTTAGAATGACTGTGTCCCCATGGAGGTGTGCACATGAACTGTTAGAATGAGTGTGTCCCTGTGGAGGTGTGCACACTGAACTGTTAGAATGAGTGTGTCCCTGTGGAGGTGTGCACACTGAACTGTTAGAACGAGTGTGTCCACATGGAGGTGTGCACACTGAACTTTTAGAATGAGTGTACCCACATGGAGGTGTGCACACTGAACTGTTAAAATATGTCCACATGGTGGTATGCACACTGTATTGTTAGAATGAGTGTGTCCACATGGAGGTGGGCACACTGAACTGTTAGATTGAGTGTGTCCACATGGAAATGTGCACACTGAACTGTTAGAATGAGTGTGCCCACATGGAGGTGTGCACACTGAACTGTTAGAATGAGTGTGTCCACATGGAGGTGTGCACACTGAACTGTTAGAATGAGTTTATCCCTGTGGAGGTGTGCACACTGAACTGTTAGAATGAGTGTGTCCACATGGAGGTGTGCACACTGAACTGTTAGAATAACTGTGCCCACGTGGAGGTGTGCACACTGTTCTGTTAGAATGAGTATGCCCACATGGAGGTGTGCACACTGAACTGTTAGAATGAGTGTGCCCACATGGAGGTGTGCACACTGAACTGTTAGAATGATTGTGTCCACATGGAAGTGTGCACACTGAACTGTTAGAATGAGTGTGCCCACATGGAGTTGAGCACACTGAACTGTTAGAATGACTGTGTCCATATGGAGGTGTGCACACTGAACTGTTAGAATGAGTGTGTCCACATGGAGGTGTGCACCCTGAACTGTTAGAATGAGTGTGCCCACATGGAGGTTGCACATTGAACTGTTAGAATGAGTGTGCCCACAGGGAGGTGTGCACACTGAACTGTTAGAATATGTCCACATGGAGGTGTGCACACTGTATTGTTAGAATGAGTGTGTCCACATGGAGGTGTGCACACTGAACTGTTAGAATGAGTGTGTCCACATGGAGGTGTGCACACTGAACTGTTAGAATGACTGTGTTCACATGGAAGTGCGCACACTGAACTGTTAGAATTAGTGTGTCCCTGTGGAGGTGTGCACACAGAACTGTTAGAATGACTGTGTCCACATGGAGGTGTGCACACTGAACTTTTAGAATGAGTGTGCCCACATAGAGTTGTGCACACTGAACTGTTAGAATATGTCCACATGGAGGTGTGCACACTGTATTGTTAGAATGAGTGTATCCACATGGAGGTGTGCACACTGTACTGTTAGAATGAGTATATTCCTGTGGAGGTGTGCACACTGAACTGTTAGAATGAGTGTGTCCACATGGAGGTGTGCAAACTGAACTGTTAGAATGAGTGTGTCCCTGTGGAGGTGTGCACAATGAACTGTTAGAATGAGTGTGCCCTCATGGAGGTGTGCACACTAAACTGTTAGAATGAGTTTGCCCACATGGAGATATGCACACTGAACTGTTAGAATGTGTCCACATTGAGGTGTGCACACTGAAATGTTAGAATGATTGTGTCCACATGGAGGTGTGCACACAGAACTGTTATAATGAGTTTGTCCACATGGAGTTGTGCACACTGAACTGTTAGAATGAGTGTGTCCACATGGAGGTGTGCACACTGAACTGTTAGAATGAGTGTGTCCACATGGAGGTGTGCACACTGAACTGTTAGAATGAGTGTGCCCACATGGAGGTTGCACACTGAACTGTTAGAATGAGTGTGTCCGCATGGAGGTGTGCACACTGAACTGTTAGAATGAGTGTGTCCACATGGAGGTGTGCACACTGAACTGTTAGAATAACTGTGCCCACGTGGAGTTGTGCACACTGAACTGTTAGAATGAGTGTGTACACATGGAGGTGTGCACACTGAACTGTTAGAATTAGTGTGCCCACATGGAGGTGTGCACACTGAACTGTTAGAATGAGTGTGTCCACATGGAGGTGTGCACACTGAACTGTTAGAATGAGTGTGCCCACATGGAGTTGAGCACACTGAACTGTTAGAATGACTGTGTCCATATGGAGGTGTGCACACTGAACTGTTAGAATGAGTGTGTCTACATAGAGGTGTGCACACTGAACTGTTAGAATGAGTGTGTCCACATGGAGGTGGGCACACTGAACTGTTAGATTGAGTGTGTCCACATGGAAATGTGCACACTGAACTGTTAGAATGAGTGTGCCCACATGGAGGTGTGCACACTGAACTGTTAGAATGAGTGTGTCCACATGAAGGTGTCCACACTGAACTGTTAGAATGAGTTTATCCCTGTGGAGGTGTGCACACTGAACTGTTAGAATGAGTGTGTCCACATGGAGGTGTGCACACTGAACGGTTAGAATGAGTGTGCCCACATGGAGGTTGCACATTGAACTGTTAGAATGAGTGTGCCCACAGGGAGGTGTGCACACGGAACTGTTAGAATGAGTGTGTCCACATGGAGGTGTGGACACTGAACTGTTAGAATGACTGTGTCCACATGGAGGTGTGCAAACTGAACTGTTAGAATGACTATGCCCACATGGAGGTGTGCACATTGAACTGTTAGAATGAGTGTGTCCACATGGAGGTGTGCACAATGAACTGTTAGAATGACTGTGTCCACATGGAGGTGTGCACACTGGACTGTTAGAATGAGTGTGCCCACATGGAGGTGTGCACACTGTTCTGTTAGAATGAGTATGCCCACATTGAGGTGTGCACACTGAACTGTTAGAATGAGTGTGTCCACATGGAGGTGTGCACACTGAACTGTTAGAATGACTGTGTTCACATGGAAGTGCGCACACTGAACTGTTAGAATTAGTGTGTCCCTGTGGAGGTGTGCACACAGAACTGTTAGAATGACTGTGTCCACATGGAGGTGTGCACACTGAACTTTTAGAATGAGTGTGCCCACATAGAGGTGTGCACACTGAACTGTTAGAATATGTCCACATGGAGGTGTGCACACTGTATTGTTAGAATGAGTGTATCCACATGGAGGTGTGCACACTGTACTGTTAGAATGAGTATATTCCTGTGGAGGTGTGCACACTGAACTGTTAGAATGAGTGTGTCCACATGGAGGTGTGCACACTGAACTGTTAGAATGTGTGTATCCCTGTGGAGGTGTGTACACTGAACTGTTAGAATGAGTGTGCCCACATGGAGGTGTGCACACTGAACTGTTAGAATGACTGTGCCCACATGGAGGTGTGCACACTAAACTGTTAGAATGAGTGTGTCCACATGGAGGTGTGCACACTGAACTGTTAGAATGAGTGTGCCCACATGGAGGTGTGCGCACTGTTCTGTTAGAATGAGTATGCCCACATGGAGTTGTACACACTGAACTGTTAGAATGAGTGTGCCCACATGGAGGTGTGCACACTGAACTGTTAGAATGAGTGTGCCCACATGGATGTGTGCACACTGAACTGTTAGAATGAGTGTGTCCACATGGAGGTGTGCACACTGAACTGTTAGAATGTGTCCACATGGAGGTGTGCACAATGAACTGTTAGAATGATTGTGTACTCATGGAGGTGTGCACACTGAACTGTTAAAATGTCTGTGCCCACATGGAGGTGTCCACACTGAACTGTTAGAATGAGTGTGTCCACATGGAGGTGTGCACACGGAACTGTTAGAATGAGTGTGCCCACATGGAGGTGTGCACCCTGAACTGTTAGAATATGTCCACATGGAGGTGTGCACACTGTAATGTTAGAATGAGTGTGTCCACATGGAGGTGTGAACAATGAACTGTTAGAATGTGTGTGTCCACATGGAGGTGTGCACACTGAACTGTTAGAATGAGTGTGTCCACATGGACATGTGCACACTGAACTGTTAGAATGAGTGTGCCCATTGGAGGTGTGCACACTGAACTGTCAGAATGAGTGTGTCCACATGGAGGTGTGCACACTGAACTGTTAGAATGAGTGTGTCCACATGGAGGTGTACACACTGAACTGTTAGAATGAGTGTGCCCACATGGAGGTGTGCACACTGAACTGTTAGAATATTTCCACATGGAGGTGTGCACACTGTATTGTTAGAATGAGTGTGTCCACATGGAGCTGTGCACACTGAACTGTTAGAATGAGTATGCCCACATGGAGGTGTGCACACTGAACTGTTAGAATGAGTGTGCCCACATGGAAGTGTGCACACTGAACTGTTAGAATGAGTGTGCCCACATGGATGTGTGCACACTGAACTGTTAGAATGAGTGTGCCCACATGGAGGTGTGCACACTGAACTGTTAGAATGAGTGTGTCCACATGGAGGTGTGGACACTGAACTGTTAGAATGAGTGTGTCCACATGGAGGTGTGCACACTGAACTGTTAGAATGTGTCCACATCTAGGTTTGCACAATGAACTGTTAGAATGATTGTGTCCACATGGAGGTGTGCACACTGAACTGTTAAAATGTCTGTGCCCACATGGAGGTGTCCACACTGAACTGTTAGAATGAGTGTGTCCACATGGAGGTGTGCACACCGAAGTGTTAGAATTTGTCCACATGGAGGTGTGCACACTGAACTGTTAGAATTAGTGTGTCCACATGGAGGTGTGCACACTGAACTGATAGAATGAGTGTGTCCACATGGAGGTGTGCACACTGAACTGTTAGATTGAGTGTGTCCACATGGAGGTGTGTGCACACTGAACTGTTAGAATGAGTGTGCCCACATGGAGGTGTGCACACTGAACTGTTAGAATATGTCCACATGGAGGTGTGCACACTGTAATGTTAGAATGAGTGTGTCCACATGGAGGTGTGCACAATGAACTGTTAGAATGAGTGTGTCCAAATGGAGGTGTGCACAC
The DNA here is from genome assembly GCF_949786415.1 of Peromyscus eremicus. Lineage (NCBI taxonomy): Eukaryota > Metazoa > Chordata > Mammalia > Rodentia > Cricetidae > Peromyscus > Peromyscus eremicus. Next base: position 55,082 of record NW_026734739.1, read on the forward strand.
TGAACTGTTAGAATGAGTGTGTCCACATGGACGTGTGCACACTGAACTGTTAGAATGAGTGTGCCCACATGGAGGTGTGCACACTGAACTGTTAGAATGAGTGTGTCCACAAGGAGGTGTGCACACTGAACTGTTAGAATGAGTGTGTCCACATGGAGGTGTACACACTGAACTGTTAGAATGAGTGTGCCCACATGGAGGTGTGCACACTGAACTGTTAGAATATTTCCACATGGAGGTGTGCACACTGTATTAGAATGAGTGTGTCCACATGGAGCTGTGCACACTGAACTGTTAGAATGAGTATGTCCACATGGAGGTGTGCACACTGAACTGTTAGAATGAGTGTGCCCACATGGAGTTGTGTACACTGAACTGTTAGAATGATTGTGTCCACATGGAGGTGTGCACACTGAACTGTTAGAATGACTGTGTCCCCATGGAGGTGTGCACACTGAACTGTTAGAATGAGTGTGTCCCTGTGGAGGTGTGCACACTGAACTGTTAGAATGAGTGTGTCCCTGTGGAGGTGTGCACACTGAACTGTTAGAACGAGTGTGTCCACATGGAGGTGTGCACACTGAACTTTTAGAATGAGTGTACCCACATGGAGGTGTGCACACTGAACTGTTAAAATATGTCCACATGGTGGTATGCACACTGTATTGTTAGAATGAGTGTATCCACATGGAGGTGTGCACACTGAACTGTTAGAATGAGTGTATCCACATGGAGGTGTGTACACTGAACTGTTAGATTGAGTGTGTCCACATGGAGGTGTGCACACTGAACTGTTAGAATGAGTGTGTCCACATGGAAGTGTGCACACTGAACTGTTAGAATGAGTTTGTCCACATGGAGGTGTGCACACTGAACTGTTAGAATGAGTGTGCCCACATGGAGGTGTGCACACTGAACTGTTAGAATGACTGTGTCCACATGGAGGTGTGCACACGGAACTGTTAGAATGAGTGTGTCCACATGGAGGTGTGCACACTGAACTGTTAGAATTAGTGTATCCCTGTGGAGTTGTGCACACTGCACTGTTAGAATGAGTGTGTCCACATGGAGGTGTACACACTGAACTGTTAGAATATTTCCACATGGAGGTGTGCACACTGTATTGTTAGAATGAGTGTGTCCACATGGAGGTGTGCACACTGAACTGTTAGAATGAGTATGCCCACATGGAGGTGTGCACACTGAACTGTTAGAATGAGTGTGCCCACATGGAGGTGTGCACACTGAACTGTTAGAATGAGTGTGCCCACATGGATGTGTGCACACTGAACTGTTAGAATGAGTGTGCCCACATGGAGGTGTGCACACTGAACTGTTAGAATGAGTGTGTCCACATGGAGGTGTGGACACTGAACTGTTAGAATGAGTGTGTCCACATGGAGGTGTGCACACTGAACTGTTAGAATGTGTCCACATGGAGGTTTGCACAATTAACTGTTAGAATGATTGTGTCCACATGGAGGTGTGCACACTGAACTGTTAAAATGTCTGTGCCCACATGGAGGTGTCCACACTGAACTGTTAGAATGAGTGTGTCCACATGGAGGTGTGCACACCGAAGTGTTAGAATTTGTCCACATGGAGGTGTGCACACTGAACTGTTAGAATTAGTGTGTCCACATGGAGGTGTGCACACTGAACTGATAGAATGAGTGTGTCCACATGGAGGTGTGCACACTGAACTGTTAGATTGAGTGTGTCCACATGGAGGTGTGTGCACACTGAACTGTTAGAATGAGTGGGCCCACATGGAGGTGTGCACACTGAACTGTTAGAATATGTCCACATGGAGGTGTGCACACTGTAATGTTAGAATGAGTGTGTCCACATGGAGGTGTGCACAATGAACTGTTAGAATGAGTGTGTCCAAATGGAGGTGTGCACACTGAACTGTTAGAATGAGTGTGTCCACATGGACGTGTGCACACTGAACTGTTAGAATGAGTGTGCCCACATGGAGGTGTGCACACTGAACTGTTAGAATGAGTGTGTATACAAGGAGGTGTGCACACTGAACTGTTAGAATGAGTGTGTCCACATGGAGGTGTACACACTGAACTGTTAGAATGAGTGTGCCCACATGGAGGTGTGCACACTGAACTGTTAGAATATTTCCACATGGAGGTGTGCACACTGTATTAGAATGAGTGTGTCCACATGGAGCTGTGCACACTGAACTGTTAGAATGAGTATGTCCACATGGAGGTGTGCACACTGAACTGTTAGAATGAGTGTGCCCACATGGAGTTGTGTACACTGAACTGTTAGAATGATTGTGTCCACATGGAGGTGTGCACACTGAACTGTTAGAATGACTGTGTCCCCATGGAGGTGTGCACACTGAACTGTTAGAATGAGTGTGTCCCTGCGGAGGTGTGCACACTGAACTGTTAGAATGAGTGTGTCCCTGTGGAGGTGTGCACACTGAACTGTTAGAACGAGTGTGCCCACATGGAGGTGTGCACACTGAACTGTTAGAATGACTGTGTCCACATGGAGGTGTGCACACGGAACTGTTAGAATGAGTGTGTCCACATGGAGGTGTGCACACTGAACTGTTAGAATTAGTGTATCCCTGTGGAGTTGTGCACACTGCACTGTTAGAATGAGTGTGTCCACATGGAGGTGTACACACTGAACTGTTAGAATATGTCCACATGGAGGTGTGCACACTGTACTGTTAGAATGAGTGTGTCCACATGGAGGTGTGCACACTGAACTGTTAGAATGAGTGTGTCCACATGGAGGTGTGCACACTGAACTGTTAGAATGAGTGTGTCCACATGGAGGTGTGCACACTGAACTGTTAGAATGAGTGTGTCCACATGGAGGTGTGCACACTGAACTGTTAGAATGAGTGTGTCCACATGGAGGTGTGCACACTGAACTGTTAGAATGAGTGTGCCAACATGGAGGTGTGCACACTGAACTGTTAGAATGAGTGTGTCCACATGGAGGTGTGCACACTGAACTGTTAGAATGAGTGTATCCCTGTGGAGGTGTGCACACTGAACTGTTAGATTGAGTGTGCCCACATGGAGGTGTGCACACTGAACTGTTAGAATGAGTGTGTCCACATGGAGGTGTGCAAACTGAACTGTTAGAATGAGTATGCCCACATGGAGGTGTGCACACTGAACTGTTAGAATGAGTGTGTCCAGAAGGAGGTGTGCACACTGAACTGTTAGAATTAGTGTGTCCACATGGAGGTGTGCACACTGAACTGATAGAATGAGTGTGTCCACATGGAGGTGTGCTCACTGAACTGTTAGAATGAGTGTGCCCACATGGAGGTGTGCACACTGAACTGTTAGAATGAGTGTATCCACATGGAGGTGTGCTCACTGAACTGTTAGAATGAGTGTATCCCTGTGGAGGTGTGAACACTGAACTGTGAGAATGAGTTTGCCCACATGGAGGTGTGAGAAGTGAACTGTTTGAATGAGTGTGTCCACATGGAGGTGTGCACACTGAACTTTTAGAATGAGTGTGCCCACATGGAGGAGTGCACACTGAACTGTTAGAATATGTCCACATGGTGGTGTGCACACTCTATTGTTAGAATGAGTGTATCCACATGGAGTTGTGCACACTGAACTTTTAGAATGAGTGTGTCCACATGGAGGCGTGTACACTGAACTGTTAGATTGAGTGTGTCCACATGGATGTGTATACACTGAATTGTTAGAATGAGTGTGCCCACATGGAGGTGTGCACACTGAACTGTTAGAATGAGTGTGTCCACATCGAGGAGTGCACAATGAACTGTTAGAATGAGTGTGTCCACATGGAGGTGTGCACACTGAACTGTTAGAATGAGTGTGTCCACATGGAGGTGTGCACACTGAACTGTTAGAATGAGTGTGTCCACATAAAGTTGTGCACACTGAACTGTTAGAATGACTGTGCCCACATGGAGGTGTGCACACTAAACTGTTAGAATGAGTGTGTCCACATGGAGGTGTGCACACTGAACTGTTAGAATGAGTGTGCCCACATGGAGTTGTGTACACTGAACTGTTAGAATGATTGTGTCCACATGGAGGTGTGCACACTGAACTGTTAGAATTATTGTGTCCCTGTGGAGATGTGCACACTGAACTGTTAGAATGAGTGTGTCCACATGGAGGTTTGCACACTGAACTGTTAGAATGAGTGTGTCCACATGGAGGTTTGCACACTGAACTGTTAGAATGAGTGTGTCCACATGGAGGTGTGCACACTGAACTGTTAGAATGAGTGTGTCTACATGGAGGTTTGCACACTGAACTTTTAGAATGAGTGTGCCCACATGGAGGTGTGCACACTGAACTGTTAGAATATGTCCACATGGAGGTGTTCACACTGTATTGTTAGAATGAGTGTATCCACATGGAGGTGTGCACACTGAACTGTTAGAATGAGTGTGTCCACATGGAGATGTGCACACTGAACTGTTAGAATGAGTGTATCCCTGTGGAGATGTGCACACTGAACTGTTAGAATGAGTGTGTCCACATGGTGTGTGCACACTGAACTGTTAGAATGAGTGTGTCCACATGGAGGTGTGCACACTGAACTGTTAGAATGACAGTGCCCACATGGAGGTGTGCACACTGAACTGTTAGAATGATTGTGTCCACATGGAGGTGTGCACACTGAACTGTTAGAATGAGTGTATCCCTGTGGAGGTGTGCACACTGATCTGTTAGAATGAGTGTGCCCACATAGAGGTGTGCACACTGAACTGTTAGAATGAGTGTGTCCACATTTAGGTGTGCACACTGAACTGTTAGAATGACTGTGCTTACATGGAGGTGTGCACACTGTTCTGTTAGAATGAGTATGCCCACATGGAGGTGTGCACACTGAACTGTTAGAATGAGTGTGCCCACATGGAGGTGTGCACACTGAACTGTTAGAATGAGTGTGTCCACATGGAGGTGTGCACAATGAACTGTTAGAATGAGTGTGTCCACATGGAAGTGTGCACACTGAACTGTTAGAATGAGTGTGCCCACATGGAGGTGTGGACACTGAACTGTTAGAATGAGAGTGTCCACATGGAGGTGGCCACACTGAACTGTTAGAATGTGTCCACATGGAGGTGTGCACACAGAACTGTTAGAATGATTGTGTCCACATGGAGGTGTGCACACTGAAATGTTAAAATGTCTGTGCCCACATGGAGGTGTCCACACTGAACTGTTAGAATGAGTGTGTCCACATGGAGGTGTGCACACCAAAGTGTTAGAATTTGTCCACATGGAGGTGTGCACACTGAACTGTTAGAATTAGTGTATCCCTGTGGAGATGTGCACACTGAACTGTTAGAATGAGTGTGTCCACATGGAGGTGTGCACACTGAACTGTTAGAATGAGTGTGCCCAAATGGAGGTGTGCACACTGAACTGTTAGAATGAGTGTGTCCACATGGAGGTTTGCACACTGAACTTTTAGAATGAGTGTGCCCACATGGAGGTGTGCACACTGAACTGTTAGAATGAGTGTGCCCACTTGGTCGGTGTGCACACTGAACTGTTAGAATGAGTGTGCCCACATGGATGTGTGCTCACTGAACTTTTAGAATGAGTGTGCCCACATGGAGGTGTGCACACTGAACTGTTAGAATATGTCCACATGGAGGTGTTCACACTGTATTGTTAGAATGAGTGTATCCACATGGAGGTGTGCACACTGAACTGTTATAATGAGTGTGTCCACATGGAGATGTGCACACTGAACTGTTAGAATTAGTGTATCCCTGTGGAGATGTGCACACTGAACTGTTAGAATGAGTGTGTCCACATGGAGGTGTGCACACTGAACTGTTAGAATGAGTGTGTCCACATGGAGATGTGCACACTAAACTGTTAGAATGAGTGTGTCCAGATGTAGGTGGGCACACTGAACAGTTAGAATGAGTGTGTCCACATGGAAGTGTGCACAGAGAACTGTTAGAATGATTGTGTCCACATGGAGGTGTGCACACTGAACTGTTAGAATGAGTGTGTCCACATGAAGGTGTGCACACTGAACTGTTAGAATGAGTTTATCCCTGTGGAGGTGTGCACACTGAACAGTTAGAAGGAGTGTGTCCACATGGAGGTGTGCACACTGAACTGTTAGAATGAGTGTGCCCACATGGAGGTGTGCACACTGTTCTGTTAGAATGAGTATGCCCACATGGAGGTGTGCACACTGAACTGTTAGAATGAGTGTGCCCACATGGAGGTGTGCACACTGAACTGTTAGAATGAGTATGTCCACATGGAGGTGTGTACACTGAACTGTTAGAATGAGTGTGTCCACATTGACGTGTGCACACTGAACTGTTAGATTGAGTGTGTCCACATGGTGGTGTGCACACTGAACTGTTAGAATGTGTGTGTCCCTGTGGAGGTGTGCACAATGAACTGTTAGAATGAGTGTGCCCTCATGGAGGTGTGCACACTGAACTGTTAGAATGAGTTTGCGCACATGGAGATGTGCACACTGAACTGTTAGAATGTGTCCACATTGAGGTGTGCACACTGAAATGTTAGAATGATTGTGTCCACATGGAGGTGTGCACACAGAACTGTTATAATGAGTTTGTCCACATGGAGTTGTGCACACTGAACTGTTAGAATGAGTGTGTCCACATGGAGGTGTGCACACTGAACTGTTAGAATGAGTATGTCCACATGGAGGTGTGCACACTGAACTGTTAGAATGAGTGTGTCCACATTGACGTGTGCACACTGAACTGTTAGATTGAGTGTGTCCACATGGTGGTGTGCACACTGAACTGTTAGAATGTGTGTGTCCCTGTGGAGGTGTGCACAATGAACTGTTAGAATGAGTGTGCCCTCATGGAGGTGTGCACACTGAACTGTTAGAATGAGTTTGCCCACATGGAGATGTGCACACTGAACTGTTAGAATGTGTCCACATTGAGGTGTGCACACTGAAATGTTAGAATGATTGTGTCCACATGGAGGTGTGCACACTGAACTGTTAGAATGAGTGTGCCCACATGGAGTTTGCACACTGAACTGTTAGAATGAGTGTGTCCGCATGGAGGTGTGCACACTGAACTGTTAGAATGAGTGTGTCCACATGGAGGTGTGCACACTGAACTGTTAGAATAACTGTGCCCACGTGGAGTTGTGCACACTGAACTGTTAGAATGAGTGTGTACACATGGAGGTGTGCACACTGAACTGTTGAATTAGTGTGCCCACATGGAGGTGTGCACACTGAACTGTTAGAATGAGTGTGTCCACATGGAGGTGTGCACACTGAACTGTTAGAATGAGTTTATCCCTGTGGAGGTGTGCACACTGAACTGTTAGAATGAGTGTGTCCACATGGAGGTGTGCACACTGAACGGTTAGAATGAGTGTGCCCACATGGAGGTGTGCACACTGTTCTGTTAGAATGAGTATGCCCACATGGAGGTGTGCATTCTGAACTGTTAGAATGAGTGTGCCCACATGGAGGTGTGCACACTGAACTGTTATAATGAGTTTGTCCACATAGAGGTGTGCACACTGAACTGTTAGAATGAGTGTTTCCACATGGAGGTGTGCACACTGAACTGTTAGAATGAGTGTGTCCACATGGAGGTGTGAACACTGAACTGTTAGAATAACTGTGCCCACGTGGAGGTGTGCACACTGAACTGTTAGAATGAGGGTGTCCACATGGAGGTGTGCACACTGAACTGTTAGAATGAGTGTGCCCACATGGAGGTGTGCACTCTGAACTGTTAGAATGATTGTGTCCACATGGAGGTGTGCACACTGAACTGTTAGAATGAGTGTGCCCACATGAAGTTGAGCACACTGAACTGTTAGAATGACTGTGTCCATATGGAGGTGTGCACACTGAACTGTTAGAATGAGTGTGTACACATGGAGGTGTGCACACTGAACTGTTAGAATTAGTGTGCCCACATGGAGGTGTGCACACTGAACTGTTAGAATGAGTGTGTCCACATGGAGGTGTGCACACTGAACTGTTAGAATGAGTGTGCCCACATGGAGTTGAGCACACTGAACTGTTAGAATGACTGTGTCCATATGGAGGTGTGCACACTGAACTGTTAGAATGAGTGTGTCTACATAGAGGTGTGCACACTGAACTGTTAGAATGAGTGTGTCCACATGGAGGTGGGCACACTGAACTGTTAGATAGAGTGTGTCCACATGGAAATGTGCACACTGAACTGTTAGAATGAGTGTGCCCACATGGAGGTGTGCACACTGAACTGTTAGAATGAGTGTGTCCACATGGAGGTGTGCACACTGAACTGTTAGAATGAGTTTATCCCTGTGGAGGTGTGCACACTGAACTGTTAGAATGAGTGTGTCCACATGGAGGTGTGCACACTGAACGGTTAGAATGAGTGTGCCCACATGGAGGTGTGCACACTGTTCTGTTAGAATGAGTATGCCCACATGGAGGTGTGCACACTGAACTGTTAGAATGAGTGTGCCCACATGGAGGTGTGCACACTGAACTGTTAGAATGAGTTGTCCACATAGAGGTGTGCACACTGAACTGTTAGAATGAGTGTTTCCACATGGAGGTGTGCACACTGAACTGTTAGAATGAGTGTGTCCACATGGAGGTGTGCACACTGAACTGTTAGAATAACTGTGCCCACGTGGAGCTCTGCACACTGAACTGTTAGAATGAGGGTGTCCACAAGGAGGTGTGCACACTGAACTGTTAGAATGAGTGTGCCCACATGGAGGTGTGCACACTGAACTGTTAGAATGATTGTGTCCACATGGAGGTGTGCACACTGAACTGTTAAAATGAGTGTGTCCACATGGAGGTGTGCACACTGAACTGTTAGAATGAGTGTGCCCACATGGAGGTTGCACATTGAACTGTTAGAATGAGTGTGCCCACAGGGAGGTGTGCACACTGAACTGTTAGAATATGTCCACATGGAGGTGTGCACACTGTATTGTTAGAATGAGTGTGTCCACATGGAGGTGTGCACACTGAACTGTTAGAATGAGTGTGTCCACATGGAGGTGTGCACACTGAACTGTTAGAATGACTGTGTTCACATGGAAGTGCGCACACTGAACTGTTAGAATTAGTGTGTCCCTGTGGAAGTGTGCACACAGAACTGTTAGAATGACTGTGTCCACATGGAGGTGTGCACACTGAACTTTTAGAATGAGTGTGCCCACATAGAGGTGTGCACACTGAACTGTTAGAATATGTCCACATGGAGGTGTGCACACTGTATTGTTAGAATGAGTGTATCCACATGGAGGTGTGCACACTGTACTGTTAGAATGAGTATATTCCTGTGGAGGTGTGCACACTGAACTGTTAGAATGAGTGTGTCCACATGGAGGTGTGCACACTGAACTGTTAGAACGAGTGTGTCCCTGTGGAGGTGTGCACAATGAACTGTTAGAATGAGTGTGCCCTCATGGAGGTGTGCACACTGAACTGTTAGAATGAGTTTGCCCACATGGAGATGTGCACACTGAACTGTTAGAATGTGTCCACATTGAGGTGTGCACACTGAAATGTTAGAATGATTGTGTCCACATGGAGGTGTGCACACAGAACTGTTATAATGAGTTTGTCCACATGGAGTTGTGCACACTGAACTGTTAGAATGAGTGTGTCCACATGGAGGTGTGCACACTGAACTGTTAGAATGAGTGTGCCCACATGGAGGTTGCACACTGAACTGTTAGAATGAGTGTGTCCGCATGGAGGTGTGCACACTGAACTGTTAGAATGAGTGTGTCCACATGGAAATGTGCACACTGAACTGTTAGAATGAGTGTGCCCACATGGAGGTGTGCACACTGAACTGTTAGAATGAGTGTGTCCACATGGAGGTGTGCACACCGAACTGTTAGAATGAGTTTATCCCTGTGGAGGTGTGCACACTGAACTTTTAGAATGAGTGTGTCCACATGGAGGTGTGCACACTGAACGGTTAGAATGAGTGTGCCCACATGGAGGTGTGCACACTGTTCTGTTAGAATGAGTATGCCCACATGGAGGTGTGCACACTGAACTGTTAGAATGAGTGTGCCCACATGGAGGTGTGCACACTGAACTGTTAGAATGAGTTTGTCCACATAGAGGTGTGCACACTGAACTGTTAGAATGAGTGTTTCCACATGGAGGTGTGCACACTGAACTGTTAGAATGAGTGTGTCCACATGGAGGTGTGCACACTGAACTGTTAGAATAACTGTGCCCACGTGGAGGTGTGCACACTGAACTGTTAGAATGAGGGTGTCCACATGGAGGTGTGCACACTGAACTGTTAGAATGAGTGTGCCCACATGGAGGTGTGCACACTGAACTGTTAGAATGATTGTGTCCACATGGAGGTGTGCACACTGAACTGTTAGAATGAGTGTGCCCACATGGAGTTGAGCACACTGAACTGTTAGAATGACTGTGTCCATATGGAGGTGTGCACACTGAACTGTTAGAATGAGTGTGTCCACATGGAGGTGTGCACACTGAACTGTTAGAATGAGTGTGCCCACATGGAGGTTGCACATTGAACTGTTAGAATGAGTGTGCCCACAGGGAGGTGTGCACACTGAACTGTTAGAATATGTCCACATGGAGGTGTGCACACTGTATTGTTAGAATGAGTGTGTCCACATGGAGGTGTGCACACTGAACTGTTAGAATGAGTGTGTCCACATGGAGGTGTGCACACGGAACTGTTAGAATGAGTGTGTCCACATGGAGGTGTGGACACTGAACTGTTAGAATGACTGTGTCCACATGGAGGTGTGCAAACTGAACTGTTAGAATGACTATGCCCACATGGAGGTGTGCACACTGAACTGTAAGAATGAGTGTGTCCAAATGGAGGTGTGCACAATGAACTGTTAGAATGACTGTGTCCAAATGGAGGTGTGCACACTGGACTGTTAGAATGAGTGTGCCCACATGGAGGTGTGCACACTGTTCTGTTAGAATGAGTATGCCCACATTGAGGTGTGCACACTGAACTGTTAGAATGAGTGTGTCCACATGGAGGTGTGCACACTGAACTGTTAGAATGACTGTGTTCACATGGAAGTGCGCACACTGAACTGTTAGAATTAGTGTGTCCCTGTGGAGGTGTGCACACAGAACTGTTAGAATGACTGTGTCCACATGGAGGTGTGCACACTGAACTTTTAGAATGAGTGTGCCCACATAGAGGTGTGCACACTGAACTGTTAGAATATGTCCACATGGAGGTGTGCACACTGTATTGTTAGAATGAGTGTATCCACATGGAGGTGTGCACACTGTACTGTTAGAATGAGTATATTCCTGTGGAGGTGTGCACACTGAACTGTTAGAATGAGTGTGTCCACATGGAGGTGTGCACACTGAACTGTTAGAATGTGTGTATCCCTGTGGAGGTGTGAACACTGAACTGTTAGAATGAGTGTGCCCACATGGAGGTGTGCACACTGAACTGTTAGAATGACTGTGCCCACATGGAGGTGTGCACACTAAACTGTTAGAATGAGTGTGTCCACATGGAGGTGTGCACACTGATCTGTTAGAATGAGTGTGCCCACATGGAGGTGTGCGCACTGTTCTGTTAGAATGAGTATGCCCACATGGAGTTGTACACACTGAACTGTTAGAATGAGTGTGCCCACATGGAGGTGTGCACACTGAACTGTTAGAATGAGTGTGCCCACATGGATGTGTGTACACTGAACTGTTAGAATGAGTGTGTCCACATGGAGGTGTGCACACTGAACTGTTAGAATGAGTGTGTCCACATGGAGGTGTGGACACTGAACTGTTAGAATGAGTGTGTCCACATGGAGGTGTGCACACTGAACTGTTAGAATGTGTCCACATGGAGGTGTGCACAATGAACTGTTAGAATGATTGTGTCCTCATGGAGGTGTGCACACTGAACTGTTAGAATGAGTGTGTCCACATGGAGGTGTGCACACCGAAGTGTTAGAATTTGTCCACATGTAGGTGTGCACACTGAACTGTTAGAATGAGTGTGTCCACATTGAGGTGTGCACACTGAACTGATAGAATGAGTGTGTCCACATGGAGGTGTGCACACTGAACTGTTAGAATGAGTGTGTCCACATGGAGGTGTGCACACTGAACTGTTAGAATGAGTGTGCCCACATGGAGGTGTGCACACTGAACTGTTAGAATATGTCCACATGGAGGTGTGCACACTGTAATGTTAGAATGAGTGTGTCCACATGGAGGTGTGAACAATGAACTGTTAGAATGTGTGTGTCCACATGGAGGTGTGCACACTGAACTGTTAGAATGAGTGTGTCCACATGGACGTGTGCACACTGAACTGTTAGAATGAGTGTGCCCATTGGAGGTGTGCTTAATGAACTGTCAGAATGAGTGTGTCCACATGGAGGTGTGCACACTGAACTGTTAGAATGAGTGTGTCCACATGGAGGTGTACACACTGAACTGTTAGAATGAGTGTGCCCACATGGAGGTGTGCACACTGAACTGTTAGAATATTTCCACATGGAGGTGTGCACACTGTATTGTTAGAATGAGTGTGTCCACATGGAGCTGTGCACACTGAACTGTTAGAATGAGTATGCCCACATGGAGGTGTGCACACTGAACTGTTAGAATGAGTGTGCCCACATGGAGGTGTGCACACTGAACTGTTAGAATGAGTGTGCCCACATGGATGTGTGCACACTGAACTGTTAGAATGAGTGTGCCCACATGGAGGTGTGCACACTGAACTGTTAGAATGAGTGTGTCCACATGGAGGTGTGGACACTGAACTGTTAGAATGAGTGTGTCCACATGGAGGTGTGCACACTGAACTGTTAGAATGTGTCCACATGGAGGTTTGCACAATGAACTGTTAGAATGATTGTGTCCACATGGAGGTGTGCACACTGAACTGTTAAAATGTCTGTGCCCACATGGAGGTGTCCACACTGAACTGTTAGAATGAGTGTGTCCACATGGAGGTGTGCACACCGAAGTGTTAGAATTTGTCCACATGGAGGTGTGCACACTGAACTGTTAGAATTAGTTTGTCCACATGGAGGTGTGCACACTGAACTGATAGAATGAGTGTGTCCACATGGAGGTGTGCACACTGAACTGTTAGATTGAGTGTGTCCACATGGAGGTGTGCACACTGAACTGTTAGAATGAGTGTGCCCACATGGTGGTGTGCACACTGAACTGTTAGAATATGTCCACATGGAGGTGTGCACACTGTAATGTTAGAATGAGTGTGTCCACATGGAGGTGTGCACAATGAACTGTTAGAATGAGTGTGTCCAAATGGAGGTGTGCACACTGAACTGTTAGAATGAGTGTGTCCACATGGACGTGTGCACACTGAACTGTTAGAATGAATGTGCCCACATGGAGGTGTGCACACTGAACTGTTAGAATGAGTGTGCCCACATGGATGTGTGCACACTGAACTGTTAGAATGAGTGTGCCCACATGGAGGTGTGCACACTGAACTGTTAGAATGAGTGTGTCCACATGGAGGTGTGGACACTGAACTGTTAGAATGAGTGTGTCCACATGGAGGTGTGCACACTGAACTGTTAGAATGTGTCCACATGGAGGTTTGCACAATGAACTGTTAGAATGATTGTGTCCACATGGAGGTGTGCACACTGAACTGTTAAAATGTCTGTGCCCACATGGAGGTGTCCACACTGAACTGTTAGAATGAGTGTGTCCACATGGAGGTGTGCACACCGAAGTGTTAGAATTTGTCCACATGGAGGTGTGCACACTGAACTGTTAGAATTAGTGTGTCCACATGGAGGTGTGCACACTGAACTGATAGAATGAGTGTGTCCACATGGAGGTGTGCTCACTGAACTGTTAGAATGAGTGTGCCCACATGGAGGTGTGCACACTGAACTGTTAGAATGAGTGTATCCACATGGAGGTGTGCTCACTGAACTGTTAGAATGAGTGTATCCCTGTGGAGGTGTGAACACTGAACTGTGAGAATGAGTTTGCCCACATGGAGGTGTGAGAAGTGAACTGTTTGAATGAGTGTGTCCACATGGAGGTGTGCACACTGAACTTTTAGAATGAGTGTGCCCACATGGAGGAGTGCACACTGAACTGTTAGAATATGTCCACATGGTGGTGTGCACACTCTATTGTTAGAATGAGTGTATCCACATTGAGTTGTGCACACTGAACTTTTAGAATGAGTGTGTCCACATGGAGGCGTGTACACTGAACTGTTAGATTTAGTGTGTCCACATGGATGTGTATACACTGAATTGTTAGAATGAGTGTGCCCACATGGAGGTGTGCACACTGAACTGTTAGAATGAGTGTGTCCACATGGAGGAGTGCACAATGAACTGTTAGAATGAGTGTGTCCACATGGAGGTGTGCACACTGAACTGTTAGAATGAGTGTGTCCACATGGAGGTGTGCACACTGAACTGTTAGAATGAGTGTGTCCACATAAAGTTGTGCACACTGAACTGTTAGAATGACTGTGCCCACATGGAGGTGTGCACACTAAACTGTTAGAATGAGTGTGTCCACATGGAGGTGTGCACACTGAACTGTTAGAATGAGTGTGCCCACATGGAGTTGTGTACACTGAACTGTTAGAATGATTGTGTCCACATGGAGGTGTGCACACTGAACTGTTAGAATTATTGTGTCCCTGTGGAGATGTGCACACTGAACTGTTAGAATGAGTGTGTCCACATGGAGGTTTGCACACTGAACTGTTAGAATGAGTGTGTCCACATGTAGGTTTGCACACTGAACTGTTAGAATGAGTGTGTCCACATGGAGGTGTGCACACTGAACTGTTAGAATGAGTGTGTCTACATGGAGGTTTGCACACTGAACTTTTAGAATGAGTGTGCCCACATGGAGGTGTGCACACTGAACTGTTAGAATATGTCCACATGGAGGTGTTCACACTGTATTGTTAGAATGAGTGTATCCACATGGAGGTGTGCACACTGAACTGTTAGAATGAGTGTGTCCACATGGAGATGTGCACACTGAACTGTTAGAATGAGTGTATCCCTGTGGAGATGTGCACACTGAACTGTTAGAATGAGTGTGTCCACATGGTGTGTGCACACTGAACTGTTAGAATGAGTGTGTCCACATGGAGGTGTGCACACTGAACTGTTAGAATGACAGTGCCCACATGGAGGTGTGCACACTGAACTGTTAGAATGATTGTGTCCACATGGAGGTGTGCACACTGAACTGTTAGAATGAGTGTATCCCTGTGGAGGTGTGCACACTGAACTGTTAGAATGAGTGTGCCCACATAGAGGTGTGCACACTGAACTGTTAGAATGAGTGTGTCCACATTTAGGTGTGCACACTGAACTGTTAGAATGACTGTGCTTACATGGAGGTGTGCACACTGTTCTGTTAGAATGAGTATGCCCACATGGAGGTGTGCACACTGAACTGTTAGAATGAGTGTGCCCACATGGAGGTGTGCACACTGAACTGTTAGAATGAGTGTGTCCACATGGAGGTGTGCACAATGAACTGTTAGAATGAGTGTGTCCACATGGAAGTGTGCACACTGAACTGTTAGAATGAGTGTGCCCACATGGAGGTGTGGACACTGAACTGTTAGAATGAGAGTGTCCACATGGAGGTGGGCACACTGAACTGTTAGAATGTGTCCACATGGAGGTGTGCACACAGAACTGTTAGAATGATTGTGTCCACATGGAGGTGTGCACACTGAAATGTTAAAATGTCTGTGCCCACATGGAGGTGTCCACACTGTACTGTTAGAATGAGTGTGTCCACATGGAGGTGTGCACACCAAAGTGTTAGAATTTTCCACATGGAGGTGTGCACACTGAACTGTTAGAATTAGTGTATCCCTGTGGAGATGTGCACACTGAACTGTTAGAATGAGTGTGTCCACATGGAGGTGTGCACACTGAACTGTTAGAATGAGTGTGCCCAAATGGAGGTGTGCACACTGAACTGTTAGAATGAGTGTGTCCACATGGAGGTTTGCACACTGAACTTTTAGAATGAGTGTGCCCACATGGAGGTGTGCACACTGAACTGTTAGAATGAGTGTGCCCACTTGGTCGGTGTGCACACTGAACTGTTAGAATGAGTGTGCCCACATGGATGTGTGCTCACTGAACTTTTAGAATGAGTGTGCCCACATGGAGGTGTGCACACTGAACTGTTAGAATATGTCCACATGGAGGTGTTCACACTGTATTGTTAGAATGAGTGTATCCACATGGAGGTGTGCACACTGAACTGTTATAATGAGTGTGTCCACATGGAGATGTGCACACTGAACTGATAGAATTAGTGTATCCCTGTGGAGATGTGCACACTGAACTGTTAGAATGAGTGTGTCCACATGGAGGTGTGCACACTGAACTGTTAGAATGAGTGTGTCCACATGGAGATGTGCACACTAAACTGTTAGAATGAGTGTGTCCAGATGTAGGTGGGCACACTGAACAGTTAGAATGAGTGTGTCCACATGGAAGTGTGCACAGTGAACTGTTAGAATGATTGTGTCCACATGGAGGTGTGCACACTGAACTGTTAGAATGAGTGTGTCCACATGAAGGTGTGCACACTGAACTGTTAGAATGAGTTTATCCCTGTGGAGGTGTGCACACTGAACAGTTAGAAGGAGTGTGTCCACATGGAGGTGTGCACACTGAACTGTTAGAATGAGTGTGCCCACATGGAGGTGTGCACACTGTTCTGTTAGAATGAGTATGCCCACATGGAGGTGTGCACACTGAACTGTTAGAATGAGTGTGCCCACATGGAGGTGTGCACACTGAACTGTTAGAATGAGTATGTCCACATGGAGGTGTGTACACTGAACTGTTAGAATGAGTGTGTCCACATTGACGTGTGCACACTGAACTGTTAGATTGAGTGTGTCCACATGGTGGTGTGCACACTGAACTGTTAGAATGTGTGTGTCCCTGTGGAGGTGTGCACAATGAACTGTTAGAATGAGTGTGCCCTCATGGAGGTGTGCACACTGAACTGTTAGAATGAGTTTGCGCACATGGAGATGTGCACACTGAACTGTTAGAATGTGTCCACATTGAGGTGTGCACACTGAAATGTTAGAATGATTGTGTCCACATGGAGGTGTGCACACTGAACTGTTAGAATGAGTGTGCCCACATGGAGTTTGCACACTGAACTGTTAGAATGAGTGTGTCCGCATGGAGGTGTGCACACTGAACTGTTAGAATGAGTGTGTCCACATGGAGGTGTGCACACTGAACTGTTAGAATAACTGTGCCCACGTGGAGTTGTGCACACTGAACTGTTAGAATGAGTGTGTACACATGGAGGTGTGCACACTGAACTGTGGAATTAGTGTGCCCACATGGAGGTGTGCACACTGAACTGTTAGAATGAGTGTGTCCACATGGAGGTGTGCACACTGAACTGTTAGAATGAGTTTATCCCTGTGGAGGTGTGCACACTGAACTGTTAGAATGAGTGTGTCCACATGGAGGTGTGCACACTGAACGGTTAGAATGAGTGTGCCCACATGGAGGTGTGCACACTGTTCTGTTAGAATGAGTATGCCCACATGGAGGTGTGCATTCTGAACTGTTAGAATGAGTGTGCCCACATGGAGGTGTGCACACTGAACTGTTATAATGAGTTTGTCCACATAGAGGTGTGCACACTGAACTGTTAGAATGAGTGTTTCCACATGGAGGTGTGCACACTGAACTGTTAGAATGAGTGTGTCCACATGGAGGTGTGAACACTGAACTGTTAGAATAACTGTGCCCACGTGGAGGTGTGCACACTGAACTGTTAGAATGAGGGTGTCCACATGGAGGTGTGCACACTGAACTGTTAGAATGAGTGTGCCCACATGGAGGTGTGCACTCTGAACTGTTAGAATGATTGTGTCCACATGGAGGTGTGCACACTGAACTGTTAGAATGAGTGTGCCCACATGGAGTTGAGCACACTGAACTGTTAGAATGACTGTGTCCATATGGAGGTGTGCACACTGAACTGTTAGAATGAGTGTGTACACATGGAGGTGTGCACACTGAACTGTTAGAATTAGTGTGCCCACATGGAGGTGTGCACACTGAACTGTTAGAATGAGTGTGTCCACATGGAGGTGTGCACACTGAACTGTTAGAATGAGTGTGCCCACATGGAGTTGAGCACACTGAACTGTTAGAATGACTGTGTCCATATGGAGGTGTGCACACTGAACTGTTAGAATGAGTGTGTCTACATAGAGGTGTGCACACTGAACTGTTAGAATGAGTGTGTCCACATGGAGGTGGGCACACTGAACTGTTAGATAGAGTGTGTCCACATGGAAATGTGCACACTGAACTGTTAGAATGAGTGTGCCCACATGGAGGTGTGCACACTGAACTGTTAGAATGAGTGTGTCCACATGGAGGTGTGCACACTGAACTGTTAGAATGAGTTTATCCCTGTGGAGGTGTGCACACTGAACTGTTAGAATGAGTGTGTCCACATGGAGGTGTGCACACTGAACGGTTAGAATGAGTGTGCCCACATGGAGGTGTGCACACTGTTCTGTTAGAATGAGTATGCCCACATGGAGGTGTGCACACTGAACTGTTAGAATGAGTGTGCCCACATGGAGGTGTGCACACTGAACTGTTAGAATGAGTTGTCCACATAGAGGTGTGCACACTGAACTGTTAGAATGAGTGTTTCCACATGGAGGTGTGCACACTGAACTGTTAGAATGAGTGTGTCCACATGGAGGTGTGCACACTGAACTGTTAGAATAACTGTGCCCACGTGGAGCTGTGCACACTGAACTGTTAGAATGAGGGTGTCCACAAGGAGGTGTGCACACTGAACTGTTAGAATGAGTGTGCCCACATGGAGGTGTGCACACTGAACTGTTAGAATGATTGTGTCCACATGGAGGTGTGCACACTGAACTGTTAGAATGAGTATGTCCATATGGAGGTGTGCACACTGAACTGTTAAAATGAGTGTGTCCACATGGAGGTGTGCACACTGAACTGTTAGAATGAGTGTGCCCACATGGAGGTTGCATATTGAACTGTTAGAATGAGTGTGCCCACAGGGAGGTGTGCACACTGAACTGTTAGAATATGTCCACATGGAGGTGTGCACACTGTATTGTTAGAATGAGTGTGTCCACATGGAGGTGTGCACACTGAACTGTTAGAATGAGTGTGTCCACATGGAGGTCTGCACACTGAACTGTTAGAATGACTGTGTTCACATGGAAGTGCGCACACTGAACTGTTAGAATTAGTGTGTCCCTGTGGAGGTGTGCACACAGAACTGTTAGAATGACTGTGTCCACATGGAGGTGTGCACACTGAACTTTTAGAATGAGTGTGCCCACATAGAGGTGTGCACACTGAACTGTTAGAATATGTCCACATGGAGGTGTGCACACTGTATTGTTAGAATGAGTGTATCCACAAGGAGGTGTGCACACTGTACTGTTAGAATGAGTATATTCCTGTGGAGGTGTGCACACTGAACTGTTAGAATGAGTGTGTCCACATGGAGGTGTGCACACTGAACTGTTAGAATGAGTGTGTCCCTGTGGAGGTGTGCACAATGAACTGTTAGAATGAGTGTGCCCTCATGGAGGTGTGCACACTGAACTGTTAGAATGAGTTTGCCCACATGGAGATGTGCACACTGAACTGTTAGAATGTGTCCACATTGAGGTGTGCACACTGAAATGTTAGAATGATTGTGTCCACATGGAGGTGTGCACACAGAACTGTTATAATGAGTTTGTCCACATGGAGTTGTGCACACTGAACTGTTAGAATGAGTGTGTCCACATGGAGGTGTGCACACTGAACTGTTAGAATGAGTGTGCCCACATGGAGGTTGCACACTGAACTGTTAGAATGAGTGTGTCCGCATGGAGGTGTGCACACTGAACTGTTAGAATGAGTGTGTCCACATGGAAATGTGCACACTGAACTGTTAGAATGAGTGTGCCCACATGGAGGTGTGCACACTGAACTGTTAGAATGAGTGTGTCCACATGGAGGTGTGCACACTGAACTGTTAGAATGAGTTTATCCCTGTGGAGGTGTGCACACTGAACTGTTAGAATGAGTGTGTCCACATGGAGGTGTGCACACTGAACGGTTAGAATGAGTGTGCCCACATGGAGGTGTGCACACTGTTCTGTTAGAATGAGTATGCCCACATGGAGGTGTGCACACTGAACTGTTAGAATGAGTGTGCCCACATGGAGGTGTGCACACTGAATTGTTAGAATGAGTTTGTCCACATAGAGGTGTGCACACTGAACTGTTAGAATGAGTGTTTCCACATGGAGGTGTGCACACTGAACTGTTAGAATGAGTGTGTCCACATGGAGGTGTGCACACTGAACTGTTAGAATAACTGTGCCCACGTGGAGGTGTGCACACTGAACTGTTAGAATGAGGGTGTCCACATGGAGGTGTGCACACTGAACTGTTAGAATGAGTGTGCCCACATGGAGGTGTGCACACTGAACTGTTAGAATGATTGTGTCCACATGGAGGTGTGCACACTGAACTGTTAGAATGAGTGTGCCCACATGGAGTTGAGCACACTGAACTGTTAGAATGACTGTGTCCATATGGAGGTGTGCACACTGAACTGTTAGAATGAGTGTGTCCACATGGAGGTGTGCACACTGAACTGTTAGAATGAGTGTGCCCACATGGAGGTTGCACATTGAACTGTTAGAATGAGTGTGCCCACAGGGAGGTGTGCACACTGAACTGTTAGAATATGTCCACATGGAGGTGTGCACACTGTATTGTTAGAATGAGTGTGTCCACATGGAGGTGTGCACACTGAACTGTTAGAATGAGTGTGTCCACATGGAGGTGTGCACACGGAACTGTTAGAATGAGTGTGTCCACATGGAGGTGTGGACACTGAACTGTTAGAATGACTGTGTCCACATGGAGGTGTGCAAACTGAACTGTTAGAATGACTATGCCCATATGGAGGTGTGCACACTGAACTGTAAGAATGAGTGTGTCCACATGGAGGTGTGCACAATGAACTGTTAGAATGACTGTGTCCAAATGGAGGTGTGCACACTGGACTGTTAGAATGAGTGTGCCCACATGGAGGTGTGCACACTGTTCTGTTAGAATGAGTATGCCCACATTGAGGTGTGCACACTGAACTGTTAGAATGAGTGTGTCCACATGGAGGTGTGCACACTGAACTGTTAGAATGACTGTGTTCACATGGAAGTGCGCACACTGAACTGTTAGAATTAGTGTGTCCCTGTGGAGGTGTGCACACAGAACTGTTAGAATGACTGTGTCCACATGGAGGTGTGCACACTGAACTTTTAGAATGAGTGTGCCCACATAGAGGTGTGCACACTGAACTGTTAGAATATGTCCACATGGAGGTGTGCACACTGTATTGTTAGAATGAATGTATCCACATGGAGGTGTGCACACTGTACTGTTAGAATGAGTATATTCCTGTGGAGGTGTGCACACTGAACTGTTAGAATGAGTGTGTCCACATGGAGGTGTGCACACTGAACTGTTAGAATGTGTGTATCCCTGTGGAGGTGTGAACACTGAACTGTTAGAATGAGTGTGCCCACATGGAGGTGTGCACACTGAACTGTTAGAATGACTGTGCCCACATGGAGGTGTGCACACTAAACTGTTAGAATGAGTGTGTCCACATGGAGGTGTGCACACTGATCTGTTAGAATGAGTGTGCCCACATGGAGGTGTGCGCACTGTTCTGTTAGAATGAGTATGCCCACATGGAGTTGTACACACTGAACTGTTAGAATGAGTGTGCCCACATGGAGGTGTGCACACTGAACTGTTAGAATGAGTGTGCCCACATGGATGTGTGCACACTGAACTGTTAGAATGAGTGTGTCCACATGGAGGTGTGCACACTGAACTGTTAGAATGAGTGTGTCCACATGGAGGTGTGGACACTGAACTGTTAGAATGAGTGTGTCCACATGGAGGTGTGCACACTGAACTGTTAGAATGTGTCCACATGGAGGTGTGCACAATGAACTGTTAGAATGATTGTGTCCTCATGGAGGTGTGCACACTGAACTGTTAGAATGAGTGTGTCCACATGGAGGTGTGCACACCGAAGTGTTAGAATTTGTCCACATGTAGGTGTGCACACTGAACTGTTAGAATGAGTGTGTCCACATTGAGGTGTGCACACTGAACTGATAGAATGAGTGTGTCCACATGGAGGTGTGCACACTGAACTGTTAGAATGAGTGTGTCCACATGGAGGTGTGCACACTGAACTGTTAGAATGAGTGTGCCCACATGGAGGTGTGCACACTGAACTGTTAGAATATGTCCACATGGAGGTGTGCACACTGTAATGTTAGAATGAGTGTGTCCACATGGAGGTGTGAACAATGAACTGTTAGAATGTGTGTGTCCACATGGAGGTGTGCACACTGAACTGTTAGAATGAGTGTGTCCACATGGACGTGTGCACACTGAACTGTTAGAATGAGTGTGCCCATTGGAGGTGTGCACACTGAACTGTCAGAATGAGTGTGTCCACATGGAGGTGTGCACACTGAACTGTTAGAATGAGTGTGTCCACATGGAGGTGTACACACTGAACTGTTAGAATGAGTGTGCCCACATGGAGGTGTGCACACTGAACTGTTAGAATATTTCCACATGGAGGTGTGCACACTGTATTGTTAGAATGAGTGTGTCCACATGGAGCTGTGCACACTGAACTGTTAGAATGAGTATGCCCACATGGAGGTGTGCACACTGAACTGTTAGAATGAGTGTGCCCACATGGAGGTGTGCACACTGAACTGTTAGAATGAGTGTGTCCACATGGAGGTGTGCACACTGAACTGTTAGATTGAGTGTGTCCACATGGAGGTGTGCACACTGAACTGTTAGAATGAGTGTGCCCACATGGTGGTGTGCACACTGAACTGTTAGAATATGTCCACATGGAGGTGTGCACACTGTAATGTTAGAATGAGTGTGTCCACATGGAGGTGTGCACAATGAACTGTTAGAATGAGTGTGTCCAAATGGAGGTGTGCACACTGAACTGTTAGAATGAGTGTGTCCACATGGACGTGTGCACACTGAACTGTTAGAATGAGTGTGCCCACATGGAGGTGTGCACACTGAACTGTTAGAATGAGTGTGCCCACATGGATGTGTGCATACTGAACTGTTAGAATGAGTGTGCCCACATGGAGGTGTGCACACTGAACTGTTAGAATGAGTGTGTCCACATGGAGGTGTGGACACTGAACTGTTAGAATGAGTGTGTCCACATGGAGGTGTGCACACTGAACTGTTAGAATGTGTCCACATGGAGGTTTGCACAATGAACTGTTAGAATGATTGTGTCCACATGGAGGTGTGCACACTGAACTGTTAAAATGTCTGTGCCCACATGGAGGTGTCCACACTGAACTGTTAGAATGAGTGTGTCCACATGGAGGTGTGCACACCGAAGTGTTAGAATTTGTCCACATGGAGGTGTGCACACTGAACTGTTAGAATTAGTGTGTCCACATGGAGGTGTGCACACTGAACTGATAGAATGAGTGTGTCCACATGGAGGTGTGCACACTGAACTGTTAGATTGAGTGTGTCCACATGGAGGTGTGCACACTGAACTGTTAGAATGAGTGTGCCCACATGGAGGTGTGCACACTGAACTGTTAGAATATGTCCACATGGAGGTGTGCACACTGTAATGTTAGAATGAGTGTGTCCACATGGAGGTGTGCACACTGAACTGTTAGAATGAGTGTGTCCACATGGAGGTGTGCACACTGAACTGTTAGAATGAGTGTGTCCACATGGAGGTGTACACACTGAACTGTTAGAATGAGTGTGCCCACATGGAGGTGTGCACACTGAACTGTTAGAATATTTCCACATGGAGGTGTGCACACTGTATTGTTAGAATGAGTGTGTCCACATGGAGCTGTGCACACTGAACTTTTAGAATGAGTATGTCCACATGGAGGTGTGCACACTGAACTGTTAGAATGAGTGTGCCCACATGGAGTTGTGTACACTGAACTGTTAGAATGATTGTGTCCACATGGAGGTGTGCACACTGAACTGTTAGAATGACTGTGTCCCCATGGAGGTGTGCACACTGAACTGTTAGAATGAGTGTGTCCCTGTGGAGGTGTGCACACTGAACTGTTAGAATGAGTGTGTTCCTGTGGAGGTGTGCACACTGAACTGTTAGAACGAGTGTGTCCACATGGAGGTGTGCACACTGAAATTTTAGAATGAGTGTGCCCACATGGAGGTGTGCACACTGAACTGTTAAAATATGTCCACATGGTGGTATGCACACTGTATTGTTAGAATGAGTGTATCCACATGGAGGTGTGCACACTGAACTGTTAGAAAGAGTGTATCCACATGGAGGTGTGTACACTGAACTGTTAGATTGAGTGTGTCCACATGGAGGTGTGCACACTGAACTGTTAGAATGAGTTTGTCCACATGGAGGTGTGCACACTGAACTGTTAGAATGAGTGTGCCCACATGGAGGTGTGCACACTGAACTGTTAGAATGACTGTGTCCACATGGAGGTGTGCACACGGAACTGTTAGAATGAGTGTGTCCACATGGAGGTGTGCACACTGAACTGTTAGAATTAGTGTATCCCTGTGGAGTTGTGCACACTGCACTGTTATAATGAGTGTGTCCACATGGAGGTGTACACACTGAACTGTTAGAATATGTCCACATGGAGGTGTGCACACTGTACTGTTAGAATGAGTGTGTCCACATGGAGGTGTGCACACTGAACTGTTAGAATGAGTGTGTCCACATGGAGGTGTGCACACTGAACTGTTAGAATGAGTGTGTCAACATGGAGGTGTGCACACTGAACTGTTAGAATGAGTGTGTCCACATGGAGGTGTGCACACTGAACTGTTAGAATGAGTGTGTCCACATGGAGGTGTGCACACTGAACTGTTAGAATGAGTGTATCCCTGTGGAGGTGTGCACACTGAACTGATAGATTGAGTGTGCCCACATGGAGGTGTGCACACTGAACTGTTAGAATGAGTGTGTCCACATGGAGGTGTGCACACTGAACTGTTAGAATGAGTATGCCCACATGGAGGTGTGCACACTGAACTGTTAGAATGAGTGTGTCCACATGGAGGTGTGCACACTGAACTGTTAGAATGAGTGTGTCCACATGGAGGTGTGCTCACTGAACTGTTAGAATGAGTTTGCCCACATGGAGGTGTGCACACTGAACTGTTAGAATGAGTGTATCCACATGGAGGTGTGCTCACTGAACTGTTAGAATGAGTGTATCCCTGTGGAGGTGTGAACACTGAACTGTGAGAATGAGTTTGCCCACATGGAGGTGTGCACAGTGAACTGTTTGAATGAGTGTGTCCACATGGAGGTGTGCACACTGAACTTTTAGAATGAGTGTGCCCACATGGAGGAGTGCACACTGAACTGTTAGAATATGTCCACATGGTGGTGTGCACACTCTATTGTTAGAATGAGTGTATCCACATGGAGTTGTGCACACTGAACTGTTAGAATGAGTGTGTCCACATGGAAGCGTGTACACTGAACTGTTAGATTGAGTGTGTCCACATGGATGTGTACACACTGAATTGTTAGAATGAGTGTGCCCACATGGAGGTGTGCACACTGAACTGTTAGAATGAGTGTGTCCACATGGAGGAGTGCACACTGAACTGTTAGAATGAGTGTGTCCACATGGAGGTGTGCACACTGAACTGTTAGAATGAGTGTGTCCACATAAAGTTGTGCACACTGAACTGTTAGAATGACTGTGCCCACATGGAGGTGTGCACACTAAACTGTTAGAATGAGTGTGTCCACATGGAGGTGTGCACACTGAACTGTTAGAATGAGTGTGCCCACATGGAGTTGTGTACACTGAACTGTTAGAATGATTGTGTCCACATGGAGGTGTGCACACTGAACTGTTAGAATTATTGTGTCCCTGTGGAGATGTGCACACTGAACTGTTAGAATGAGTGTGTCCACATGGAGGTTTGCACACTGAACTGTTAGAATGAGTGTGTCCACATGGAGGTTTGCACACTGAACTGTTAGAATGAGTGTGTCCACATGGAGGTGTGCACACTGAACTGTTAGAATGAGTGTGTCTACATGGAGGTTTGCACACTGAACTTTTAGAATGAGTGTGCCCACATGGAGGTGTGCACACTGAACTGTTAGAATATGTCCACATGGAGGTGTTCACACTGTATTGTTAGAATGAGTGTATCCACATGGAGGTGTGCACACTGAACTGTTAGAATGAGTGTGTCCACATGGAGATGTGCACACTGAACTGTTAGAATTAGTGTATCCCTGTGGAGATGTGCACACTGAACTGTTAGAATGAGTGTGTCCACATGGTGTGTGCACACTGAACTGTTAGAATGAGTGTGTCCACATGGAGGTGTGCACACTGAACTGTTAGAATGACAGTGCCCACATGGAGGTGTGCACACTGAACTGTTAGAATGATTGTGTCCACATGGAGGTGTGCACACTGAACTGTTAGAATGAGTGTATCCCTGTGGAGCTGTGCACACTGAACTGTTAGAATGAGTGTGCCCACATGGAGGTGTGCACACTGAACTGTTAGAATGAGTGTGTCCACATGGAGGTGTGCACACTGAACTGTTAGAATGACTGTGCCCACATGGAGGTGTGCATACTGTTCTGTTAGAATGAGTATGCCCACATGGAGGTGTGCACACTGAACTGTTAGAATGAGTGTGCCCACATGGAGGTGTGCACACTGAACTGTTAGAATGAGTGTGTCCACATGGAGGTGTGCACAATGAACTGTTAGAATGAGTGTGTCCACATGGAGGTGTGCACACTGAACTGTTAGAATGAGTGTGTCCACATGGACGTGTGCACACTGAACTGTTAGAATGTGTGTGCCCACATGGAGGTGTGCACACTGAACTGTTAGAATGAGTGTGTCCACATGGAGGTGTGCACACTGAACTGTTAGAATGAGTGTGTCCACATGGAGGTGTACACACTGAACTGTTAGAATGAGTGTGCACACATGGAGGTGTGCACACTGAACTGTTAGAATATTTCCACATGGAGGTGTGCACACTGTATTGTTAGAATGAGTGTGTCCACATGGAGGTGTGCACACTGTATTGTTAGAATGAGTGTGTCCACATGGAGCTGTGCACACTGAACTGTTAGAATGAGTGTGCCCACATGGAGTTGTGTACACTGAACTGTTAGAATGATTGTGTCCACATGGAGGTGTGCACACTGAACTGTTAGAATGACTGTGTCCCCATGGAGGTGTGCACACTGAACTGTTAGAATGAGTGTGTCCCTGTGGAGGTGTGCACACTGAACTGTTAGAATGAGTGTGTCCCTGTGGAGGTGTGCACACTGAACTGTTAGAACGAGTGTGTCCACATGGAGGTGTGCACACTTAACTTTTAGAATGAGTGTGCCCACATGGAGGTGTGCACACTGAACTGTTAAAATAAGTCCACATGGTGGTATGCACACTGTATTGTTAGAATGAGTGTATCCACATGGAGGTGTGCACACTGAACTGTTAGAATGAGTGTATCCACATGGAGGTGTGTACACTGAACTGTTAGATTGAGTGTGTCCACATGGAGGTGTGCACACTGAACTGTTAGAATGAGTGTGTCCACATGGAAGTGTGCACACTGAACTGTTAGTATGAGTTTGTCCACATGGAGGTGTGCACACTGAACTGTTAGAATGAGTGTGACCACATGGAGGTGTGCACACTGAACTGTTAGAATGACTGTGTCCACATGGAGGTGTGCACACGGAACTGTTAGAATGAGTGTGTCCACATGGAGGTGTGCACACTGAACTGTTAGAATTAGTGTATCCCTGTGGAGTTGTGCACACTGCACTGTTAGAATGAGTGTGTCCACATGGAGGTGTACACACTGAACTGTTAGAATATGTCCACATGGAGGTGTGCACACTGTACTGTTAGAATGAGTGTGTCCACATGGAGGTGTGCACACTGAACTGTTAGAATGAGTGTGTCCACATGGAGGTGTGCACACTGAACTGTTAGAATGAGTGTGTCCACATGGAGGTGTGCACACTGAACTGTTAGAATGAGTATGTCCACATGGAGGTGTGCACACTGAACTGTTAGAATGAGTGTGTCCACATGGAGGAGTGCACACTGAACTGTTAGAATGAGTGTGCCCACATGGAGGTGTGCACACTGAACTGTTAGAATGATTGTGTCCACATGGAGGTGTGCACACTGAACTGTTAGAATGAGTGTATCCCTGTGGAGGTGTGCACACTGAACTGTTAGAATGACTGTGTCCACATGGAGGTGTGCACACGGAACTGTTAGAATGAGTGTGTCCACATGGAGGTGTGCACACTGAACTGTTAGAATTAGTGTATCCCTGTGGAGTTGTGCACACTGCACTGTTAGAATGAGTGTGTCCACATGGAGGTGTACACACTGAACTGTTAGAATATGTCCACATGGAGGTGTGCACACTGTACTGTTAGA
Source organism: Peromyscus eremicus (assembly GCF_949786415.1). Lineage (NCBI taxonomy): Eukaryota > Metazoa > Chordata > Mammalia > Rodentia > Cricetidae > Peromyscus > Peromyscus eremicus. Next base: position 83,700 of record NW_026734739.1, read on the forward strand.
ATGAGTGTGTCCACATGGAGGTGTGCACACTGAACTGTTAGAATGAGTGTGTCCACATGGAGGTGTGCACACTGAACTGTTAGAATGAGTGTGTCCACATGGAGGTGTGCACACTGAACTGTTAGAATGAGTGTGTCCACATGGAGGTGTGCACACTGAACTGTTAGAATGAGTGTGTCCACATGGAGGAGTGCACACTGAACTGTTAGAATGAGTGTGCCCACATGGAGGTGTGCACACTGAACTGTTAGAATGATTGTGTCCACATGGAGGTGTGCACACTGAACTGTTAGAATGACTGTGTCCCCATGGAGGTGTGCACACTGAACTGTTAGAATGAGTGTGTCCCTGTGGAGGTGTGCACACTGAACTGTTAGAATGAGTGTGTCCCTGTGGAGGTGTGCACACTGAACTGTTAGAACGAGTGTGTCCACATGGAGGTGTGCACACTTAACTTTTAGAATGAGTGTGCCCACATGGAGGTGTGCACACTGAACTGTTAAAATATGTCCACATGGTGGTATGCACACTGTATTGTTAGAATGAGTGTATCCACATGGAGGTGTGCACACTGAACTGTTAGAATGAGTGTATCCACATGGAGGTGTGTACACTGAACTGTTAGATTGAGTGTGTCCACATGGAGGTGTGCACACTGAACTGTTAGAATGAGTGTGTCCACATGGAAGTGTGCACACTGAACTGTTAGTATGAGTTTGTCCACATGGAGGTGTGCACACTGAACTGTTAGAATGAGTGTGACCACATGGAGGTGTGCACACTGAACTGTTAGAATGACTGTGTCCACATGGAGGTGTGCACACGGAACTGTTAGAATGAGTGTGTCCACATGGAGGTGTGCACACTGAACTGTTAGAATTAGTGTATCCCTGTGGAGTTGTGCACACTGCACTGTTAGAATGAGTGTGTCCACATGGAGGTGTACACACTGAACTGTTAGAATATGTCCACATGGAGGTGTGCACACTGTACTGTTAGAATGAGTGTGTCCACATGGAGGTGTGCACACTGAACTGTTAGAATGAGTGTGTCCACATGGAGGTGTGCACACTGAACTGTTAGAATGAGTGTGTCCACATGGAGGTGTGCACACTGAACTGTTAGAATGAGTATGTCCACATGGAGGTGTGCACACTGAACTGTTAGAATGAGTGTGTCCACATGGAGGAGTGCACACTGAACTGTTAGAATGAGTGTGCCCACATGGAGGTGTGCACACTGAACTGTTAGAATGAGTATGCCCACATGGAGGTGTGCACACTGAACTGTTAGAATGAGTGTGTCCACATGGAGGTGTGCACACTGAACTGTTAGAATGAGTGTGTCCACATGGAGGTGTGCTCAATGAACTGTTAGAATGAGTGTGCCCACATGGAGGTGTGCACACTGAACTGTTAGAATGAGTGTATCCACATGGAGGTGTGCTCACTGAACTGTTAGAATGAGTGTATCCCTGTGGAGGTGTGAACACTGAACTGTGAGAATGAGTTTGCCCACATGGAGGTGTGCACAGTGAACTGTTTGAATGAGTGTGTCCACATGGAGGTGGGCACACTGAACTTTTAGAATGAGTGTGCCCACATGGAGGAGTGCACACTGAACTGTTAGAATATGTCCACATGGTGGTGTGCACACTCTATTGTTAGAATGAGTGTATCCACATGGAGTTGTGCACACTGAACTGTTAGAATGAGTGTGTCCACATGGAGGCGTGTACACTGAACTGTTAGATTGAGTGTGTCCACATGGATGTGTACACACTGAATTGTTAGAATGAGTGTGCCCACATGGAGGTGTGCACACTGAACTGTTAGAATGAGTGTGTCCACATGGAGGAGTGCACACTGAACTGTTAGAATGAGTGTGTCCACATGGAGGTGTGCACACTGAACTGTTAGAATGAGTGTGTCCACATGGAGGTGTGCACACTGAACTGTTAGAATGAGTGTGTCCACATAAAGTTGTGCACACTGAACTGTTAGAATGACTGTGCCCACATGGAGGTGTGCACACTAAACTGTTAGAATGAGTGTGTCCACATGGAGGTGTGCACACTGAACTGTTAGAATGAGTGTGCCCACATGGAGTTGTGTACACTGAACTGTTAGAATGATTGTGTCCACATGGAGGTGTGCACACTGAACTGTTAGAATTATTGTGTCCCTGTGGAGATGTGCACACTAAACTGTTAGAATGAGTGTGTCCACATGGAGGTTTGCACACTGAACTGTTAGAATGAGTGTGTCCACATGGAGGTTTGCACACTGAACTGTTAGAATGAGTGTGTCCACATGGAGGTGTGCACACTGAACTGTTAGAATGAGTGTGTCTACATGGAGGTTTGCACACTGAACTTTTAGAATGAGTGTGCCCACATGGAGGTGTGCACACTGAACTGTTAGAATATGTCCACATGGAGGTGTTCACACTGTATTGTTAGAATGAGTGTATCCACATGGAGGTGTGCACACTGAACTGTTAGAATGAGTGTGTCCACATGGAGATGTGCACACTGAACTGTTAGAATTAGTGTATCCCTGTGGAGATGTGCACACTGAACTGTTAGAATGAGTGTGTCCACATGGTGTGTGCACACTGAACTGTTAGAATGAGTGTGTCCACATGGAGGTGTGCACACTGAACTGTTAGAATGATTGTGTCCACATGGAGGTGTGCACACTGAACTGTTAGAATGAGTGTATCCCTGTGGAGGTGTGCACACTGAACTGTTAGAATGAGTGTGCCCACATGGAGGTGTGCACACTGAACTGTTAGAATGAGTGTGTCCACATGGAGGTGTGCACACTGAACTGTTAGAATGACTGTGCCCACATGGAGGTGTGCACACTGTTCTGTTAGAATGAGTATGCCCACATGGAGGTGTGCACACTGAACTGTTAGAATGAGTGTGTCCACATGGAGGTGTGCACAATGAACTGTTAGAATGAGTGTGTCCACATGGAAGTGTGCACACTGAACTGTTAGAATGAGTGTGCCCACATGGAGGTGTGGACACTGAACTGTTAGAATGAGAGTGTCCACATGGAGGTGGGCACACTGAACTGTTAGAATGTGTCCACATGGAGGTGTGCACACAGAACTGTTAGAATGATTGTGTCCACATGGAGGTGTGCACACTGAAATGTTAAAATGTCTGTGCCCACATGGAGGTGTCCCCACTGTACTGTTAGAATGAGTGTGTCCACATGGAGGTGTGCACACCAAAGTGTTAGAATTTGTCCACATGGAGGTGTGCACACTGAACTGTTAGAATTAGTGTATCCCTGTGGAGATGTGCACACTGAACTGTTAGAATGAGTGTGTCCACATGGAGGTGTGCACACTGAACTGTTAGAATGAGTGTGCCCAAATGGAGGTGTGCACACTGAACTGTTAGAATGAGTGTGTCCACATGGAGGTTTGCACACTGAACTTTTAGAATGAGTGTGCCCACATGGAGGTGTGCACACTGAACTGTTAGAATATGTCCACATGGAGGTGTTCACACTGTATTGTTAGAATGAGTGTATCCACATGGAGGTGTGCACACTGAACTGTTAGAATGAGTGTGTCCACATGGAGATGTGCACACTGAACTGTTAGAATTAGTGTATCCCTGTGGAGATGTGCACACTGAACTGTTAGAATGAGTGTGTCCACATGGTGTGTGCACTCTGAACTGTTAGAATGAGTGTGTCCACATGGAGGTGTGCACACTGAACTGTTAGAATGACAGTGCCCACATGGAGGTGTGCACACTGAACTGTTAGAATGTGTCCACATGGAGGTGTGCACACAGAACTGTTAGAATGATTGTGTCCACATGGAGGTGTGCACACTGAAATGTTAAAATGTCTGTGCCCACATGGAGGTGTCCCCACTGTACTGTTAGAATGAGTGTGTCCACATGGAGGTGTGCACACCAAAGTGTTAGAATTTGTCCACATGGAGGTGTGCACACTGAACTGTTAGAATTAGTGTATCCCTGTGGAGATGTGCACACTGAACTGTTAGAATGAGTGTGTCCACATGGAGGTGTGCACACTGAACTGTTAGAATGAGTGTGCCCAAATGGAGGTGTGCACACTGAACTGTTAGAATGAGTGTGTCCACATGGAGGTTTGCACACTGAACTTTTAGAATGAGTGTGCCCACATGGAGGTGTGCACACTGAACTGTTAGAATATGTCCACATGGAGGTGTTCACACTGTATTGTTAGAATGAGTGTATCTACATGGAGGTGTGCACACTGAACTGTTAGAATGAGTGTGTCCACATGGAGATGTGCACACTGAACTGTTAGAATTAGTGTATCCCTGTGGAGATGTGCACACTGAACTGTTAGAATGAGTGTGTCCACATGGTGTGTGCACACTGAACTGTTAGAATGAGTGTGTCCACATGGAGGTGTGCACACTGAACTGTTAGAATGACAGTGCCCACATGGAGGTGTGCACACTGAACTGTTAGAATGATTGTGTCCACATGGAGGTGTGCACACTGAACTGTTAGAATGAGTGTATCCCTGTGGAGGTGTGCACACTGAACTGTTAGAATGAGTGTGCCCACATGGAGGTGTGCACACTGAACTGTTAGAATGAGTGTGTCCTCATGGAGGTGTGCACACTGAACTGTTAGAATGACTGTGCCCACATGGAGGTGTGCACACTGTTCTGTTAGAATGAGTATGCCCACATGGAGGTGTGCACACTGAAATGTTAGAATGAGTGTGCCCACATGGAGGTGTGCACACTGAACTGTTAGAATGAGTGTGTCCACATGGAGGTGTGCACAATGAACTGTTAGAATGAGTGTGTCCACATGGAAGTGTGCACACTGAACTGTTAGAATGAGTGTGCCCACATGGAGGTGTGGACACTGAACTGTTAGAATGAGAGTGTCCACAAGGAGGTGGGCACACTGAACTGTTAGAATGTGTCCACATGGAGGTGTGCACACAGAACTGTTAGAATGATTGTGTCCACATGGAGGTGTGCACACTGAATTGTTAAAATGTCTGTGCCCACATGGAGGTGTCCACACTCTACTGTTAGAATGAGTGTGTCCACATGGAGGTGTGCACACCAAAGTGTTAGAATTTGTCCACATGGAGGTGTGCACACTGAACTGTTAGAATTAGTGTATCCCTGTGGAGATGTGCACACTGAACACTTAGAATGAGTGTGTCCACATGGAAGTGTGCACAGTGAACTGTTAGAATGAGTGTGTCCACATGGAGGTGTGCACACTGAACTGTTAGAATGAGTGTGTCCACATGAAGGTGTGCATACTGAACTGTTAGAATGAGTTTATCCCTGTGGAGGTGTGCACACTGAACAGTTAGAATGAGTGTGTCCACATGGAGGTGTGCACACTGAACTGTTAGAATGAGTGTGCCCACATGGAGGTGTGCACACTGTTCTGTTAGAATGAGTATGCCCACATGGAGGTGTGCACACTGAACTGTTAGAATGAGTGTGCCCACATGGAGGTGTGCACACTGAACTGTTAGAATGAGTATGTCCACATGGAGGTGTGCACACTGATCTGTAAGAATGAGTGTGTCCACATTGACGTGTGCACACTGAACTGTTAGATTGAGTGTGTCCACATGGAGGTGTGCACACTGAACTGTTAGAATGAGTGTGTCCCTGTGGAGGTGTGCACAATGAACTGTTAGAATGAGTGTGCCCTCATGGAGGTGTGCACACTGAACTGTTAGAATGAGTTTGCCCACATGGAGATGTGCACACTGAACTGTTAGAATGTGTCCACATTGAGGTGTGCACACTGAAATGTTAGAATGATTGTGTCCACATGGAGGTGTGCACACAGAACTGTTATAATGAGTTTGTCCACATGGAGTTGTGCACACTGAACTGTTAGAATGAGTGTGTCCACATGGAGGTGTGCACACTGAACTGTTAGAATGATTGTGTCCACATGGAGGTGTGCACACTGAACTGTTAGAATGAGTGTGCCCACATGGAGGTTGCACACTGAACTGTTAGAATGAGTGTGTCCGCATGGAGGTGTGCACACTGAACTGTTAGAATGAGTGTGTCCACATGGAGGTGTGCACACTGAACTGTTAGAATAACTGTGCCCACGTGGAGTTGTGCACACTGAACTGTTAGAATGAGTGTGTACACATGGAGGTGTGCACACTGAACTGTTAGAATTAGTGTGCCCACATGGAGGTGTGCACACTGAACTGTTAGAATGAGTGTGTCCACATGGAGGTGTGCACACTGAACTGTTAGAATGAGTGTGCCCACATGGAGTTGAGCACACTGAACTGTTAGAATGACTGTGTCCATATGGAGGTGTGCACACTGAACTGTTAGAATGAGTGTGTCTACATAGAGGTGTGCACACTGAACTGTTAGAATGAGTGTGTCCACATGGAGGTGGGCACACTGAACTGTTAGATTGAGTGTGTCCACATGGAAATGTGCACACTGAACTGTTAGAATGAGTGTGCCCACATGGAGGTGTGCACACTGAACTGTTAGAATGAGTGTGTCCACATGGAGGTGTGCACACTGAACTATTAGAATGAGTTTATCCCTGTGGAGGTGTGCACACTGAACTGTTAGAATGAGTGTGTCCACATGGAGGTGTGCACACTGAACGGTTAGAATGAGTGTGCCCACATGGAGGTGTGCACACTGTTCTGTTAGAATGAGTATGCCCACATGGAGGTGTGCACACTGAACTGTTAGAATGAGTGTGCCCACATGGAGGTGTGCACACTGAACTGTTAGAATGAGTGTGTCCACATAGAGGTGTGCACACTGAACTGTTAGAATGAGTGTTTCCACATGGAAGTGTGCACACTGAACTGTTAGAATGAGTGTGTCCACATGGAGGTGTGCACACTGAACTGTTAGAATAACTGTGCCCACGTGGAGGTGTGCACACTGAACTGTTAGAATGAGTGTGTCCACATAGAGGTGTGCACACTGAACTGTTAGAATGAGTGTTTCCACATGGAAGTGTGCACACTGAACTGTTAGAATGAGTGTGTCCACATGGAGGTGTGCACACTGAACTGTTAGAATAACTGTGCCCACGTGGAGGTGTGCACACTGAACTGTTAGAATGAGTGTGCCAACATGGAGGTGTGCACACTGAACTGTTAGAATGATTGTGTCCACATGGAGGTGTGCACACTGAACTGTTAGAATGAGTGTGCCCACATGGAGTTGAGCACACTGAACTGTTAGAATGACTGTGTCCATATGGAGGTGTGCACACTGAACTGTTAGAATGAGTGTGTCCACATGGAGGTGTGCACACTGAACTGTTAGAATGAGTGTGCCCACATGGAGGTTGCACATTGAACTGTTAGAATGAGTGTGCCCACAGGGAGGTGTGCACACTGAACTGTTAGAATATGTCCACATGGAGGTGTGCACACTGTATTGTTAGAATGAGTGTGTCCACATGGAGGTGTGCACACTGAACTGTTAGAATGAGTGTGTCCACATGGAGGTGTGCACACGGAACTGTTAGAATGAGTGTGTCCACATGGAGGTGTGGACACTGAACTGTTAGAATGACTGTGTCCACATGGAGGTGTGCAAACTGAACTGTTAGAATGACTATGCCCACATGGAGGTGTGCACACTGAACTGTTAGAATGAATGTCTCCACATGGAGGTGTGCACAATGAACTGTTAGAATGACTGTGTCCACATGGAGGTGTGCACACTGAACTGTTAGAATGAGTGTGCCCACATGGAGGTGTGGACACTGAACTGTTAGAATGAGAGTGTCCACATGGAGGTGGGCACACTGAACTGTTAGAATGTGTCCACATGGAGGTGTGCACACAGAACTGTTAGAATGATTGTGTCCACATGGAGGTGTGCACACTGAAATGTTAAAATGTCTGTGCCCACATGGAGGTGTCCACACTGTACTGTTAGAATGAGTGTGTCCACATGGAGGTGTGCACACTGAACTGTTAGAATGACTGTGCCCACATGGAGGTGTGCACACTGTTCTGTTAGAATGAGTATGCCCACATGGAGGTGTGCACACTGAACTGTTAGAATGAGTGTGCCCACATGGAGGTGTGCACACTGAACTGTTAGAATGAGTGTGTCCACATGGAGGTGTGCACAATGAACTGTTAGAATGAGTGTGTCCACATGGAAGTGTGCACACTGAACTGTTAGAATGACTGTGCCCACATGGAGGTGTGCACACTGTTCTGTTAGAATGAGTATGCCCACATGGAGGTGTGCACACTGAACTGTTAGAATGAGTGTGCCCACATGGAGGTGTGCACACTGAACTGTTAGAATGAGTGTGTCCACATGGAGGTGTGCACAATGAACTGTTAGAATGAGTGTGTCCACATGGAAGTGTGCACACTGAACTGTTAGAATGAGTGTGCCCACATGGAGGTGTGGACACTGAACTGTTAGAATGAGAGTGTCCACATGGAGGTGGGCACACTGAACTGTTAGAATGTGTCCACATGGAGGTGTGCACACAGAACTGTTAGAATGATTGTGTCCACATGGAGGTGTGCACACTGAAATGTTAAAATGTCTGTGCCCACATGGAGGTGTCCACACTGTACTGTTAGAATGAGTGTGTCCACATGGAGGTGTGCACACCAAAGTGTTAGAATTTGTCCACATGGAGGTGTGCACACTGAACTGTTAGAATTAGTGTATCCCTGTGGAGATGTGCACACTGAACTGTTAGAATGACTGTGCCCACATGGAGGTGTGCACACTGTTCTGTTAGAATGAGTATGCCCACATGGAGGTGTGCACACTGAACTGTTAGAATGAGTGTGCCCACATGGAGGTGTGCACACTGAACTGTTAGAATGAGTGTGTCCACATGGAGGTGTGCACAATGAACTGTTAGAATGAGTGTGTCCACATGGAAGTGTGCACACTGAACTGTTAGAATGAGTGTGCCCACATGGAGGTGTGGACACTGTACTGTTAGAATGAGAGTGTCCACAAGGAGGTAGGCACACTGAACTGTTAGAATGTGTCCACATGGAGGTGTGCACACAGAACTGTTAGAATGATTGTGACCACATGGAGGTGTGCACACTGAAATGTTAAAATGTCTGTGCCCACATGGAGGTATCCACACTCTACTGTTAGAATGAGTGTGTCCACATGGAGGTGTGCACACCAAAGTGTTAGAATTTGTCCACATGGAGGTGTGCACACTGAACTGTTAGAATTAGTGTATCCCTGTGGAGATGTGCACACTGAACTGTTAAAATGAGTGTGTCCACATGGAGGTGTGCACACTGAACTGTTAGAATGAGTGTGTCCACATGGAGATGTGCACACTAAACTGTTAGAATGAGTGTGTCCAGATGTAGGTGGGCACACTGAACAGTTAGAATGAGTGTGTCCACATGGAAGTGTTACAGTGAACTGTTAGAATGAGTGTGTCCACATGGAGGTGTGCACACTGAACTGTTAGAATGAGTGTGTCCACATGAAGGTGTGCACACTGAACTGTTAGAATGAGTTTATCCCTGTGGAGGTGTGCACACTGAACAGTTAGAATGAGTGTGTCCACATGGAGGTGTGCACACTGAACTGTTAGAATGAGTGTGCCCACATGTAGGTGTGCACACTGTTCTGTTAGAATGAGTATGCCCACATGGAGGTGTGCACACTGAACTGTTAGAATGAGTGTGCCCACATGGAGGTGTGCACACTGAACTGTTAGAATGAGTATGTCCACATGGAGGTGTGCACACTGAACTGTTAGAATGAGTGTGTCCACATTGACGTGTGCACACTGAACTGTTAGATTGAGTGTGTCCACATGGAGGTGTGCACACTGAACTGTTAGAATGAGTGTGTCCCTGTGGAGGTGTGCACAATGAACTGTTAGAATGAGTGTGCCCTCATGGAGGTATGCACACTGAACTGTTAGAATGAGTTTCCCCACATGGAGATGTGCACACTGAACTGTTAGAATGTGTCCACATTGAGGTGTGCACACTGAAATGTTAGAATGATTGTGTCCACATGGAGGTGTGCACACTGAAATGTTAAAATGTCTGTGCCCACATGGAGGTGTCCACACTGTACTGTTAGAATGAGTGTGTCCACATGGAGGTGTGCACACCAAAGTGTTAGAATTTGTCCACATGGAGGTGTGCACACTGAACTGTTAGAATTAGTGTATCCCTGTGGAGATGTGCACACTGAACTGTTAGAATGAGTGTGTCCACATGGATGTGTGCACACTGAACTGTTAGAATGAGTGTGCCCAAATGGAGGTGTGCACACTGAACTGTTAGAATGAGTGTGTCCACATGGAGGTTTGCACACTGAACTTTTAGAATGAGTGTGCCCACATGGAGGTGTGCACACTGAACTGTTAGAATATGTCCACATGGAGGTGTTCACACTGTATTGTTAGAATGAGTGTGTCCACATGGAGATGTGCACACTGAACTGTTAGAATTAGTGTATCCCTGTGGAGATGTGCACACTGAACTGTTAGAATGAGTGTGTCCACATGGTGTGTGCACACTGAACTGTTAGAATGAGTGTGTCCACATGGAGGTGTGCACACTGAACTGTTAGAATGACAGTGCCCACATGGAGGTGTGCACACTGAACTGTTAGAATGATTGAGTCCACATGGAGGTGTGCACACTGAACTGTTAGAATGAGTGTATCCCTGTGGAGGTGTGCACACTGAACTGTTAGAATGAGTGTGCCCACATGGAGGTGTGGACACTGAACTGTTAGAATGAGTGTGTCCACATGAAGGTGTGCACACTGAACTGTTAGAATGACTGTGCCCACATTGAGGTGTGCACACTGTTCTGTTAGAATGAGTATGCCCACATGGAGGTGTGCACACTGAACTGTTAGAATGAGTGTGCCCACATGGAGGTGTGCACACTGAAATGTTAGAATGAGTGTGCCCACATGGAGGTGTGCACAATGAACTGTTAGAATGAGTGTGTCCACATGGAAGTGTGCACACTGAACTGTTAGAATGAGTGTGCCCACATGGAGGTGTGGACACTGAACAGTTAGAATGAGAGTGTCCACAAGGAGGTGGGCACACTGAACTGTTAGAATGATTGTGTCCACATGGAGGTGTGCACACTGAACTGTTAGAATGAGTGTATCCCTGTGGAGGTGTGCACACTGAACTGTTAGAATGAGTGTGCCCACATGGAGGTGTGCACACTGAAATGTTAGAATGAGTGTGTCCACATGGAGGTGTGCACACTGAACTGTTAGAATGACTGTGCCCACATGGAGGTGTGCACACTGTTCTGTTAGAATGAGTATGCCCACATGGAGGTGTGCACACTGAACTGTTAGAATGAGTGTGCCCACATGGAGGTGTGCACACTGAACTGTTAGAATGAGTGTGTCCACATGGAGGTGTGCACAATGAACTGTTAGAATGAGTGTGTCCACATGGAAGTGTGCACACTGAACTGTTAGAATGAGTGCGCCCACATGGAGGTGTGGACACTGAACTGTTAGAATGAGAGTGTCCACAAGGAGGTGGGCACACTGAACTGTTAGAATGTGTCCACATGGAGGTGTGCACACAGAACTGTTAGAATGATTGTGACCACATGGAGGTGTGCACACTGAAATGTTAAAATGTCTGTGCCCACATGGAGGTATCCACACTCTACTGTTAGAATGAGTGTGTCCACATGGAGGTGTGCACACCAAAGTGTTAGAATTTGTCCACATGGAGGTGTGCACACTGAACTGTTAGAATTAGTGTATCCCTGTGGAGATGTGCACACTGAACTGTTAGAATGAGTGTGTCCACATGGAGGTGTGCACACTGAACTGTTAGAATGAGTGTGTCCACATGGAGATGTGCACACTAAACTGTTAGAATGAGTGTGTCCAGATGTAGGTGGGCACACTGAACAGTTAGAATGAGTGTGTCCACATGGAAGTGTTACAGTGAACTGTTAGAATGAGTGTGTCCACATGGAGGTGTGCACACTGAACTGTTAGAATGAGTGTGTCCACATGAAAGTGTGCACACTGAACTGTTAGAATGAGTTTATCCCTGTGGAGGTGTGCACACTGAACAGTTAGAATGAGTGTGTCCACATGGAGGTGTGCACACTGAACTGTTAGAATGAGTGTGCCCACATGTAGGTGTGCACACTGTTCTGTTAGAATGAGTATGCCCACATGGAGGTGTGCACACTGAACTGTTAGAATGAGTGTGCCCACATGGAGGTGTGCACACTGAACTGTTAGAATGAGTATGCCCACATGGAGGTGTGCACACTGAACTGTTAGAATGAGTGTGTCCACATTGACGTGTGCACACTGAACTGTTAGATTGAGTGTGTCCACATGGAGGTGTGCACACTGAACTGTTAGAATGAGTGTGCCCTCATGGAGGTATGCACACTGAACTGTTAGAATGAGTTTCCCCACATGGAGATGTGCACACTGAACTGTTAGAATGTGTCCACATTGAGGTGTGCACACTGAAATGTTAGAATGATTGTGTCCACATGGAGGTGTGCACACTGAAATGTTAAAATGTCTGTGCCCACATGGAGGTGTCCACACTCTACTGTTAGAATGAGTGTGTCCACATGGAGGTGTGCACACCAAAGTGTTAGAATTTGTCCACATGGAGGTGTGCACACTGAACTGTTAGAATTAGTGTATCCCTGTGGAGATGTGCACACTGAACTGTTAGAATGAGTGTGTCCACATGGATGTGTGCACACTGAACTGTTAGAATGAGTGTGCCCACATGGAGGTGTGCACACTGAACTGTTAGAATGAGTGTGTCCACATGGAGGTTTGCACACTGAACTTTTAGAATGAGTGTGCCCACATGGAGGTGTGCACACTGAACTGTTAGAATATGTCCACATGGAGGTGTTCACACTGTATTGTTAGAATGAGTGTATCCACATGGAGGTGTGCACACTGAACTGTTAGAATGAGTGTGTCCACATGGAGATGTGCACACTGAACTGTTAGAATTAGTGTATCCCTGTGGAGATGTGCACACTGAACTGTTAGAATGAGTGTGTCCACATGGTGTGTGCACACTGAACTGTTAGAATGAGTGTGTCCACATGGAGGTGTGCACACTGAACTGTTAGAATGACAGTGCCCACATGGAGGTGTGCACACTGAACTGTTAGAATGATTGTGTCCACATGGAGGTGTGCACACTGAACTGTTAGAATGAGTGTATCCCTGTGGAGGTGTGCACACTGAACTGTTAGAATGAGTGTGCCCACATGGAGGAGTGGACACTGAACTGTTAGAATGAGTGTGTCCACATGGAGGTGTGCACACTGAACTGTTAGAATGACTGTGCCCACATTGAGGTGTGCACACTGTTCTGTTAGAATGAGTATGCCCACATGGAGGTGTGCACACTGAACTGTTAGAATGAGTGTGCCCACATGGAGGTGTGCACACTGAACTGTTAGAATGAGTGTGCCCACATGGAGGTGTGCACAATGAACTGTTAGAATGAGTGTGTCCACATGGAAGTGTGCACACTGAACTGTTAGAATGAGTGTGCCCACATGGAGGTGTGGACACTGAACTGTTAGAATGAGAGTGTCCACAAGGAGGTGGGCACACTGAACTGTTAGAATGTGTCCACATGGAGGTGTGCACACAGAACTGTTAGAATGATTGTGTCCACATGGAGGTGTGCACACTGAAATGTTAAAATGTCTGTGCCCACATGGAGGTGTCCACACTCTACTGTTAGAATGAATGTGTCCACATGGAGGTGTGCACACCAAAGTGTTAGAATATGTCCACATGGAGGTGTGCACACTGAACTGTTAGAATTAGTGTATCCCTGTGGAGATGTGCACACTGAACTGTTAGAATGAGTGTGTCCACATGGAGGTGTGCACACTGAACTGTTAGAATGAGTGTGTCCACATGGAGATGTGCACACTAAACTGTTAGAATGAGTGTGTCCAGATGTAGGTGGGCACACTGAACAGTTAGAATGAGTGTGTCCACATGGAAGTGTGCACAGTGAACTGTTAGAATGAGTGTGTCCACATGGAGGTGTGCACACTGAACTGTTAGAATGAGTGTGTCCACATGAAGGTGTGCACACTGAACTGTTAGAATGAGTTTATCCCTGTGGAGGTGTGCACACTGAACAGTTAGAATGAGTGTGTCCACATGGAGGTGTGCACACTGAACTGTTAGAATGAATGTGCCCACATGGAGGTGTGCACACTGTTCTGTTAGAATGAGTATGCCCACATGGAGGTGTGCACACTGAACTGTAAGAATGAGTGTGCCCACATGGAGGTGTGCACACTGAACTGTTAGAATGAGTATGTCCACATGGAGGTGTGCACACTGATCTGTAAGAATGAGTGTGTCCACATTGACGTGTGCACACTGAACTGTTAGATTGAGTGTGTCCACATGGAGGTGTGCACACTGAACTGTTAGAATGAGTGTGTCCCTGTGGAGGTGTGCACAATGAACTGTTAGAATGAGTGTGCCCTCATGGAGGTGTGCACACTGAACTGTTAGAATGAGTTTGCCCACATGGAGATGTGCACACTGAACTGTTAGAATGTGTCCACATTGAGGTGTGCACACTGAAATGTTAGAATGATTGTGTCCACATGGAGGTGTGCACACAGAACTGTTATAATGAGTTTGTCCACATGGAGTTGTGCACACTGAACTGTTAGAATGAGTGTGTCCACATGGAGGTGTGCACACTGAACTGTTAGAATGAGTGTGCCCACATGGAGTTGAGCACACTGAACTGTTAGAATGACTGTGTCCATATGGAGGTGTGCACACTGAACTGTTAGAATGAGTGTGTCTACATAGAGGTGTGCACACTGAACTGTTAGAATGAGTGTGTCCACATGGAGGTGGGCACACTGAACTGTTAGATTGAGTGTGTCCACATGGAAATGTGCACACTGAACTGTTAGAATGAGTGTGCCCACATGGAGGTGTGCACACTGAACTATTAGAATGAGTGTGTCCACATGGAGGTGTGCACACTGAACTGTTAGAATGAGTTTATCCCTGTGGAGGTGTGCACACTGAACTGTTAGAATGAGTGTGTCCACATGGAGGTGTGCACACTGAACGGTTAGAATGAGTGTGCCCACATGGAGGTGTGCACACTGTTCTGTTAGAATGAGTATGCCCACATGGAGGTGTGCACACTGAACTGTTAGAATGAGTGTGCCCACATGGAGGTGTGCACACTGAACTGTTAGAATGAGTGTGTCCACATAGAGGTGTGCACACTGAACTGTTAGAATGAGTGTTTCCACATGGAAGTGTGCACACTGAACAGTTAGAATGAGTGTGTCGAGATGGAGGTGTGCACACTGAACTGTTAGAATAACTGTGCCCACGTGGAGGTGTGCACACTGAACTGTTAGAATGAGGGTGTCCACATGGAGGTGTGCACACTGAACTGTTAGAATGAGTGTGCCCACATGGAGGTGTGCACACTGAACTGTTAGAATGATTGTGTCCACATGGAGGTGTGCACACTGAACTGTTAGAATGAGTGTGCCCACATGGAGTTGAGCACACTGAACTGTTAGAATGACTGTGTCCTATGGAGGTGTGCACACTGAACTGTTAGAATGAGTGTGTCCACATGGAGGTGTGCACACTGAACTGTTAGAATGAGTGTGCCCACATGGAGGTTGCACATTGAACTGTTAGAATGAGTGTGCCCACAGGGAGGTGTGCACACTGAACTGTTAGAATATGTCCACATGGAGGTGTGCACACTGTATTGTTAGAATGAGTGTGTCCACATGGAGGTGTGCACACTGAACTGTTAGAATGAGTGTGTCCACATGGAGGTGTGGACACTGAACTGTTAGAATGACTGTGTCCACATGGAGGTGTGCAAACTGAACTGTTAGAATGACTATGCCCACATGGAGGTGTGCACACTGAACTGTTAGAATGAGTGTGTCCACATGGAGGTGTGCACAATGAACTCTTAGAATGACTGTGTCCACATGGAGGTGTGCACACTGAACTGTTAGAATGAGTGTGCCCACATGGAGGTGTGGACACTGAACTGTTAGAATGAGAGTGTCCACATGGAGGTGGGCACACTGAACTGTTAGAATGTGTCCACATGGAGGTGTGCACACTGAACTGTTAGAATGATTGTGCCCACATGGAGGTGTCCACACTGTACTGTTAGAATGAGTGTGTCCACATGGAGGTGTGCACACTGAACTGTTAGAATGACTGTGCCCACATGGAGGTGTGCACACTGTTCTGTTAGAATGAGTATGCCCACATGGAGGTGTGCACACTGAACTGTTAGAATGAGTGTGCCCACATGGAGGTGTGCACACTGAACTGTTAGAATGAGTGTGTCCACATGGAGGTGTGCACAATGAACTGTTAGAATGAGTGTGTCCACATGGAAGTGTGCACACTGAACTGTTAGAATGACTGTGCCCACATGGAGGTGTGCACACTGTTCTGTTAGAATGAGTATGCCCACATGGAGGTGTGCACACTGAACTGTTAGAATGAGTGTGCCCACATGGAGGTGTGCACACTGAACTGTTAGAATGAGTGTGTCCACATGGAGGTGTGCACAATGAACTTTTTGAATGAGTGTGTCCACATGGAAGTGTGCACACTGAACTGTTAGAATGAGTGTGCCCACATGGAGGTGTGGACACTGAACTGTTAGAATGAGAGTGTCCACATGGAGGTGGGCACACTGAACTATTAGAATGTGTCCACATGGAGGTGTGCACACAGAACTGTTAGAATGATTGTGTCCACATGGAGGTGTGCACACTGAAATGTTAAAATGTCTGTTCCCACATGGAGGTGTCCACACTGTACTGTTAGAATGAGTGTGTCCACATGGAGGTGTGCACACCAAAGTGTTCGAATTTGTCCACATGGAGGTGTGCACACTGAACTGTTAGAATTAGTGTATCCCTGTGGAGATGTGCACACTGAACTGTTAGAATGAGTGTGTCCACATGGAGGTGTGCACACTGAAATGTTAGAATGAGTGTGCCCACATGGAGGTGTGCACACTGAACTGTTAGAATCAGCGTGTCCACATGGAGGTTTGCACACTGAACTTTTAGAATGAGTGTGCCCACATGGAGGTGTGCACACTGAACTGTTAGAATGAGTGTGTCCACATGGAGATGTGCACACTGAACTGTTAGAATTAGTGTATCCCTGTGGAGATGTGCACACTGAACTGTTAGAATGAGTGTGTCCACATGGTGTGTGCACACTGAACTGTTAGAATGAGTGTGTCCACATGGAGGTGTGCACACTGAACTGTTAGAATGACAGTGCCCACATGGAGGTGTGCACACTGAACTGTTAGAATGATTGTGTCCACATGGAGGTGTGCACACTGAACTGTTAGAATGAGTGTATCCCTGTGGAGGTGTGCACACTGAACTGTTAGAATGAGTGTGCCCACATGGAGGTGTGCACACTGAAATGTTAGAATGAGTGTGTCCACATGGAGGTGTGCACACTGAACTGTTAGAATGACTGTGCCCACATGGAGGTGTGCACACTGTTCTGTTAGAATGAGTATGCCCACATGGAGGTGTGCACACTGAACTGTTAGAATGAGTGTGCCCACATGGAGGTGTGCACACTGAACTGTTAGAATGAGTGTGTCCACATGGAGGTGTGCACAATGAACTGTTAGAATGAGTGTGTCCACATGGAAGTGTGCACACTGAACTGTTAGAATGAGTGTGCCCACATGGAGGTGTGGACACTGAACTGTTAGAATGAGAGTGTCCACAAGGAGGTGGGCACACTGAACTGTTAGAATGTGTCCACATGGAGGTGTGCACACAGAACTGTTAGAATGATTGTGTCCACATGGAGGTGTGCACACTGAAATGTTAAAATGTCTGTACCCACATGGAGGTGTCCACACTCTACTGTTAGAATGAGTGTGTCCACATGGAGGTGTGCACACCAAAGTGTTAGAATTTGTCCACATGGAGGTGTGCACACTGAACTGTTAGAATTAGTGTATCACTGTGGAGATGTGCACACTGAACTGTTAGAATGAGTGTGTCCACATGGATGTGTGCACACTGAACTGTTAGAATGAGTGTGTCCACATGGAGATGTGCACACTAAACTGTTAGAATGAGTGTGTCCAGATGTAGGTGGGCACACTGAACAGTTAGAATGAGTGTGTCCACATGGAAGTGTGCACAGTGAACTGTTAGAATGAGTGTGTCCACATGGAGGTGTGCACACTGAACTGTTAGAATGAGTGTGTCCACATGAAGGTGTGCACACTGAACTGTTAGAATGAGTTTATCCCTGTGGAGGTGTGCACACTGAACAGTTAGAATGAGTGTGTCCACATGGAGGTGTGCACACTGAACTGTTAGAATGAGTGTGCCCACATGTAGGTGTGCACACTGTTCTGTTAGAATGAGTATGACCACATGGAGGTGTGCACACTGAACTGTTAGAATGAGTGTGCCCACATGGAGGTGTGCACACTGAACTGTTAGAATGAGTATGTCCACATGGAGGTGTGCACACTGAACTGTTAGAATGAGTGTGTCCACATTGACGTGTGCACACTGAACTGTTAGATTGAGTGTGTCCACATGGAGGTGTGCACACTGAACTGTTAGAATGAGTGTGTCCCTTTGGAGGTGTGCACAATGAACTGTTAGAATGAGTGTGCCCTCATGGAGGTATGCACACTGAACTGTTAGAATGAGTTTCCCCACATGGAGATGTGCACACTGAACTGTTAGAATGTGTCCACATTGAGGTGTGCACACTGA
This sequence comes from Peromyscus eremicus, assembly GCF_949786415.1. Taxonomy (NCBI): domain Eukaryota; kingdom Metazoa; phylum Chordata; class Mammalia; order Rodentia; family Cricetidae; genus Peromyscus; species Peromyscus eremicus. Next base: position 102,557 of record NW_026734739.1, read on the forward strand.
AATGTTAGAATGATTGTGTCCACATGGAGGTGTGCACACAGAAATGTTATAATGAGTTTGTCCACATGGAGTTGTGCACAGTGAACTGTTAGAATGAGTGTGTCCACATGGAGGTGTGCACACTGAACTGTTAGAATGAGTGTGTCCACATGGAGGTGTGCACACTGAACTGTTAGAATGAGTGTGCCCACATGGAGGTTGCACACTGAACTGTTAGAATGAGTGTGTCCGCATGGAGGTGTGCACACTGAACTGTTAGAATGAGGGTGTCCACATGGAGGTGTGCACACTGAACTGTTAGAATAACTGTGCCCACGTGGAGTTGTGCACACTGAACTGTTAGAATGAGTGTGTACACATGGAGGTGTGCACACTGAACTGTTAGAATTAGTGTGCCCACATGGAGGTGTGCACACTGAACTGTTAGAATGAGTGTGTCCACATGGAGGTGTGCACACTGAACTGTTAGAATGAGTGTGCCCACATGGAGTTGAGCACACTGAACTGTTAGAATGACTGTGTCCATATGGAGGTGTGCACACTGAACTGTTAGAATGAGTGTGTCTACATAGAGGTGTGCACACTGAACTGTTAGAATGAGTGTGTCCACATGGAGGTGGGCACACTGAACTGTTAGATTGAGTGTGTCCACATGGAAATGTGCACACTGAACTGTTAGAATGAGTGTGCCCACATGGAGGTGTGCACACTGAACTGTTAGAATGAGTGTGCCCACATGGAGTTGAGCACACTGAACTGTTAGAATGACTGTGTCCATATGGAGGTGTGCACACTGAACTGTTAGAATGAGTGTGTCCACATGGAGGTGTGAACACTGAACTGTTAGAATGAGTGTGCCCACATGGAGGTTGCACATTGAACTGTTAGAATGAGTGTGCCCAAAGGGAGGTGTGCACACTGAACTGTTAGAATATGTCCACATGGAGGTGTGCACACTGTATTGTTAGAATGAGTGTGTCCACATGGAGGTGTGCACACTGAACTGTTAGAATGTGTGTGTCCACATGGAGGTGTGCACACGGAACTGTTAGAATGAGTGTGTCCACATGGAGGTGTGGACACTGAACTGTTAGAATGAGTGTGCCCACATGGAGGTGTGCAAACTGAACTGTTAGAATGACTATGCCCACATGGAGGTGTGCACACTGAACTGTTAGAATGAGTGTGTCCACATGGAGGTGTGCACAATGAACTGTTAGAATGACTGTGTCCACATGGAGGTGTGCACACTGAACTGTTAGAATGAGTGTGCCCACATGGAGGTGTGCACACTGTTCTGTTAGAATGAGTATGCCCACATTGAGGTGTGCACACTGAACTGTTAGAATGAGTGTGTCCACATGGAGGTGTGCACACTGAACTGTTAGAATGACTGTGTTCACATGGAAGTGCGCACACTGAACTGTTAGAATTAGTGTGTCCCTGTGGAGGTGTGCACACAGAACTGTTAGAATGACTGTGTCCACATGAAGGTGTGCACACTGAACTTTTAGAATGAGTGTGCCCACATGGAGGTGTGCACACTGAACTGTTAGAATATGTCCACATGGAGGTGTGCACACTGTATTGTTAGAATGAGTGTATCCACATGGAGGTGTGCACACTGTACTGTTAGAATGAGTATATTCCTGTGGAGGTGTGCACACTGAACTGTTAGAATGAGTGTGTCCACATGGAGGTGTGCACACTGAACTGTTAGAATGTGTGTATCCCTGTGGAGGTGTGAACACTGAACTGTTAGAATGAGTGTGCCCACATGGAGGTCTGCACACTGAACTGTTAGAATGACTGTGCCCACATGGAGGTGTGCACACTAAACTGTTAGAATGAGTGTGTCCACATGGAGGTGTGCACACTGAACTGTTAGAATGAGTGTGCCCACATTGAGGTGTGCGCACTGTTCTGTTAGAATGAGTATGCCCACATGGAATTGTACACACTGAACTGTTAGAATGAGTGTGCCCACATGGAGGTGTGCACACTGAACTGTTAGAATGAGTGTGCCCACATGGATGTGTGCACACTGAACTGTTAGAATGAGTGTGTCCACATGGAGGTGTGCACACTGAACTGTTAGAATGAGTGTGTACACATGGAGGTGTGGACACTGAACTATTAGAATGAGTGTGTCCACATGGAGGTGTGCACACTGAACTGTTAGAATGTGTCCACATGGAGGTGTGCACAATGAACTGTTAGAATGATTGTGTCCACATGGAGGTGTGCACACTGAACTGTTAAAATGTCTGTGCCCACATGGAGGTGTCCACACTGAACTGTTAGAATGAGTGTGTCCACATGGAGGTGTGCACACCGAAGTGTTAGAATTTGTCCACATGTAGGTGTGCACACTGAACTGTTAGAATGAGTGTGTCCACATTGAGGTGTGCACACTGAACTGATAGAATGAGTGTGTCCACATGGAGGTGTGCACACTGAACTGTTAGAATGAGTGTGTCCACATGGAGGTGTGCACACTGAACTGTTAGAATGAGTGTGCCCACATGGAGGTGTGCACACTGAACTGTTAGAATATGTCCACATGGAGGTGTGCACTCTGTAATGTTAGAATGAGTGTGTCCACATGGAGGTGTGAACAATGAACTGTTAGAATGAGTTTGTCCACATGGAGATGTGCACACTGAACTGTTAGAATGAGTGTGTCCACATGGAGGTGTGCACACTGAACTGTTAGAATGAGTGTGTCCACATGGAGGTGTGCACACTGAACTTTTAGAATGAGTGTGCCCACATGGAGGTGTGCACACTGAACTGTTAGAATATGTCCACATGGCGGTGTGCACACTGTATTGTTAGAATGAGTGTATCCACATGGAGGTGTGCACACTGAACTATTAGAATGAGTGTGTCCACATGGAGGTGTGTACACTGAACTGTTAGATTGAGTGTGTCCACATGGAGGTGTGCACACTGAACTGTTAGAATGAGTGTGTCCACATGGAAGTGTGCACACTGAACTGTTAGAATGAGTGTGCCCACATGGAGGTGTGCACACTGAACTGTTAGAATGACTGTGTCCACATGGAGGTGTGCACACTGAACTGTTAGAATGACTGTGCTTACATAGAGGTTTGCAAACTGAACTGTTAGAATGAGTGTGTCCACATGGAGGTGTGCACACTGAACTGTTAGAATATGTCCACATGGAGGTGTGCACACTGTATTATTAGAATGAGTGTGTCCACATGGAGGTGTGCACACTGAACTGTTAGAATATGTCCACATGGAGGTGTGCACACTGTATTGTTAGAATGAGTGTGTCCACATGGAGGTGGGCACACTGAACTGTTAGAAGGAGTGTGTCCACATGGACGTGTGCACACTGAACTGTTAGAATGAGTGTGTCCACATGGAGGTGTGCACACTGAACTGTTAGAATGAGTGTATCCCTGTGGAGGTGTGCACACTGAACTGTTAGAATGAGTGTGTCTACATGGAGGTGTGCACACTGAAATGTTAGAGTGTGTCCACATGGAGGTGTGCACACTGAACTGTTAGAATGAGTGTGTCCACATGGAGGTGTGCACACTGAACTGTTAGAATGAGTGTGTCCACATGGAGGTGTGCACACTCAACTGTTAGAATGAGTGTGCCCACATGGAGGTGTGCACACTGAAATGTTAGAATGACTGTGTCCACATGGAGGTGTGCACACTGAACTGTTAGAATGAGTGTGTCCACATGGAATTGTGAACACTGAACTGTTAGAATGAGTTTGCCACATGGAGGTGTGCGCACTGAACTGTTAGAATGAGTGTGTCCACATGGAGGTGTGCACACTGAACTGTTAGAATGAGTGTGTCCACATGGAGGTGTGCACACTGAACTATTAGAATGAGTGTGCCCACATGGAGGTGTGCACACTGTTCTGTTAGAATGAGTATGCCCACAAGGAGGTGTGCACACTGAACTGTTAGAATGAGTGTGCCAACATGGAGGTGTGCACACTGAACTGTTAGAATGAGTGTGCCCACATGGAGGTGTGCACACTGAACTGTTAGAATGAGTGTGTCCACATGGAGTTGTGCACACTGAACTGTTAGAATGAGTGTGTCCACATGGAGGTGTGCACACTGAACTGTTTGAATGAGTGTGTCCACATGGAGGTGGGAACACTGAACTGTTAGAATGAGTGTGTCCACTTGGAAGTGTGCACACTGAACTGTTAGAATGAGTGTGCCCACATGGAGTTGTGCACACTGAACTGTTAGAATGAGTGTGTCCACATGGAGGTGTGCACACTGAATTGTTAGAATGAGTTTATCCCTGTGGAGGTGTGCACACTGAACTGTTAGAATGAGTGTGTCCACATGGAGGTGTGCACACTGATCGGTTAGAATGAGTGTGCCCACATGGAGGTGTGCACACTGTTCTGTTAGAAGGAGTATGCCCACATGGAGGTGTGCACACTGAACTGTTAGAATGAGTGTGCCCACATGGAGGTGTGCACACTGAACTGTTAGAATGAGTATGTCCACATGGAGGTGTGCTCACTGAACTGTTAGAATGAGTGTGTCCATATGGAGGTGTGCACACAGAACTGTTAGAATGAGTGTGTCCACATGGAGGTGTGCACACTGAACTGTTAGAATGAAAGTGCCCACATGGAGGTGTCCACACTGAAATGTTAGAATGAGTGTGTCCACATGGAGGTGTGCACACTGAACTGTTAGAATGAGTGTGTCCACATGGACGTGTGCACACTGAACTGTTAGAATGAGTGTGCCCACATGGAGGTGTGCACACTGAACTGTCAGAATGAGTGTGTCCACATGGAGGTGTGCACACTGAACTGTTAGAATGAGTGTGTCCACATGGAGGTGTACACACTGAACTGTTAGAATGAGTGTGCCCACATGGAGGTGTGCACACTGAACTGTTAGAATATTTCCACATGGAGGTGTGCACACTGTATTGTTAGAATGAGTGTGTCCACATGGAGCTGTGCACACTGAACTGTTAGAATGAGTATGCCCACATGGAGGTGTGCACACTGAACTGTTAGAATGAGTGTGCCCACATGGAGGTGTGCACACTGAACTGTTAGAATGAGTGTGCCCACATGGATGTGTGCACACTGAACTGTTAGATTGAGTGTGTCCACATGGAGGTGTGCACACTGAACTGTTAGAATGAGTGTGCCCACATGGAGGTGTGCACACTGAACTGTTAGAATATGTCCACATGGAGGTGTGCACACTGTAATGTTAGAATGAGTGTGTCCACATGGAGGTGTGCACAATGAACTGTTAGAATTAGTGTGTCTACATGGAGGTGTGCACACTGAACTGTTAGAATGAGTGTGTCCACTTGGACGTGTGCACACTGAACTGTTAGAATGAGTGTGCCCACATGGAGGTGTGCACACTGAACTGTTAGAATGAGTGTGTCCACATGGAGGTGTGCACACTGAACTGTTAGAATGAGTGTGTCCACATGGAGGTGTACACACTGAACTGTTAGAATGAGTGTGCCCACAGGGAGGTGTGCACACTGAACTGTTAGAATATTTCCACATGGAGGTGTGCACACTGTATTGTTAGAATGAGTGTGTCCACATGGAGCTGTGCACACTGAACTGTTAGAATGAGTATGCCCACATGGAGGTGTGCACACTGAACTGTTAGAATGAGTGTGCCCACATGGAGGTGTGCACACTGAACTGTTAGAATGAGTATGTCCACATGGAAGTGTGCACACTGAACTGTTAGAATGAGTGTGTCCACATGGAGGTGTGCACACTGAACTGTTAGAATGAGTGTGTCCACATGGAGGTGTGCACACTGAACTGTTAGAATGACTGTGCCCACATGGAGGTGTGCACACTGAACTGTTAGAATGACTGTGCCCACATGGAGGTGTGCACACTGAACTGTTTGAATGAGTGTGTCCACATGGAGGTGTTCACACTGAACTGTTAGAATGACTGTGCCCACATGGAGGTGTGCACACTGAACTGTTAGAATGAGTGTGTCCCTGTGGAGGTGTGCACACTGAAATGTTAGAATGAGTGTGTCCACATGAGGTGTGCACACTGAACTGTTAGAATGAGTGTGCCAACATGGAGGTGTGCACACTGAACTGTTAGAATATGTCCACATGGAGGTGTGCACACTGAACTGTTAGAATGAGTGTGTCCACATGGAGGTGTGCACACTGAACTGTTAGAATGAGTATGTCCACATGGAGGTGTGCACACTGAACTCTTAGAATGAGTATGCCCACATGGAGGTGTGCACACTGAACTGTTAGAATGAGGGTGTCCACATGGAGGTGGGCACACTGAACTGTTAGAATGAGTGTGTCCACATGGAGGTGTGCACACTGAACTGTTAGAATGAGTGTGTCCACATGGAAGTGTGCACACTGAACTGTTAGAATGAGTGTGCTTACATGGAGCTGTGCACACTGTATTGTTAGAATGAGTGTGTCCACATGGAGGTGTGCACACTGTATTGTTAGAATGAGTGTGCCCACATGGAGGTATGCACACTGAACTGTTAGAATGAGTATGTCCACATGGAGGTGTGCACACTGAACTGTTAGAATGAGTGTGCCCACATGGAGGTGTGCACACTGAACTGTTAGAATGAGTGTGTCCACATGGAGGTGTGCACACTGAACTGTTAGAATTAGTGTATCCCTGTGGAGATGTGCACATTGAACTGTTAGAATGAGTGTGTCTACATGGAGGTGTGCACACTGAACTGTTAGAATATGTCCACATGGAGGTGTGCACACTGTATTGTTAGAATGAGTGTGTCCACATGGAGGTGTGCACACTGAACTGTTAGAATGAGTGTGTCCACATGGAGGTGTGCACACTGAACTGTTAGAATGAGTGTTTCCACATGGAGGTGTGCACACTGAACTGTTAGAATGAGTGTGCCCACATGGAGGTGTGCAAACTGAACTGTTAGAATGAGTGTGTCCACATGGAAGTGTGCACACTGAACTGTTAGAATGAGTGTGCTTACATGGAGCTGTGCACACTGTATTGTTAGAATGAGTGTGTCCACATGGAGGTGTGCACACTGTATTGTTAGAATGAGTGTGCCCACATGGAGGTATGCACACTGAACTGGTAGAATGAGTATGTCCACATGGAGGTGTGCACACTGAACTGTTAGAATGAGTGTGCCCACATGGAGGTGTGCACACTGAACTGTTAGAATGAGTGTGTCCACATGGAGGTGTGCACACTGAACTGTTAGAATTAGTGTATCCCTGTGGAGATGTGCACACTGAACTGTTAGAATGAGTGTGTCTACATGGAGGTGTGCACACTGAACTGTTAGAATATGTCCACATGGAGGTGTGCACACTGTATTGTTAGAATGAGTGTGTCCACATGGAGGTGTGCACACTGAACTGTTAGAATGAGTGTGTCCACATGGAGGTGTGCACACTGAACTGTTAGAATGAGTGTGTCCACATGGAGGTGTGCACACTGAACTGTTAGAATGAGTGTGTCCACATGGAGGTGTGCACACTGAACTGTTAGAATGAGTGTGGCCACATGGAGGTGTGCACAATGAACTGTTAGAATGACTGTGTCCACATGGAGGTGTGCACAGTGAAATGTTAGAATGTGTCCACAGGGAAGTGGGCACACTGAAATGTTAGAATGAGTGTGCCCACATGGAGGTGTGCACACTGAACTGTTAGAATGAGTGTGTCTACATAGAGGTGTGGACACTGAACTGTTAGAATGAGTGTGTCCATATGGAGGTGTGCACACTGAACTGTTAGAATGAGTGTGTCCACATGGAGGTGTGCACACTGAACTGTTAGAATGAGTGTGTCCACATGGAGGTGTGCACACTGAACTGTTAGAATGAGTGTGTCCACATGGAGGTGTGCACACTGAACTGTTAGAATTAGTGTATCCCTGTGGAGATGTGCACACTGAACTGTTAGAATGAGTGTGTCTACATGGAGGTGTGCACACTGAACTGTTAGAATATGTCCACATGGAGGTGTGCACACTTTATTGTTAGAATGAGTGTGTCCACATGGAGGTGTGCACACTGAACTGTTAGAATGAGTGTGTCCACATGGAGGTGTGCACACTGAACTGTTAGAATGAGTGTGTCCACATGGAGGTGTGCACACTGAACTGTTAGAATGAGTGTGTCCACATGGAGGTGTGCACACTGAACTGTTAGAATGAGTGTGGCCACATGGAGGTGTGCACAATGAACTGTTAGAATGACTGTGTCCACATGGAGTTGTGCACACTGAAATGTTAGAATGTGTCCACAGGGAAGTGGGCACACTGAAATGTTAGAATGAGTGTGCCCACATGGAGGTGTGCACACTGAACTGTTAGAATGAGTGTGTCTACCTAGAGGTGTGGACACTGAACTGTTAGAATGAGTGTGTCCATATGGAGGTGTGCACACTGAACTGTTAGAATGAGTGTGTCCACATGGAGGTGTGCACACTGAACTGTTAGAATGAGTGTGTCCACATGGAGGTGTGCACACTGAACTGTTAGAATGAGTGTGCCCACATGGAGGTGTGCACACTGAACTGTTAGAATGAGTGTGTCCACATGGAGGTGTGCACACTGAACTGTTAGAATATGTCCACATGGCGGTGTGCACACTGTATTGTTAGAATGAGTGTATCCACATGGAGGTGTGCACACTGAACTGTTAGAATGAGTGTGTCCACATGGAGGTGTGTACACTGAACTGTTAGATTGAGTGTGTCCACATGGAGGTGTGCACACTGAACTGTTAGAATGAGTGTGTCCACATGAAAGTGTGCACACTGAACTGTTAGAATGAGTGTGTCCACATGGAGGTGTGCACACTGAACTGTTAGAATGAGTGTGTCCACATGGAGGTGTGCACACTGAACTGTTAGAATGAGTGTGCCCACATGGAGGTGTGCACACTGAACTGTTAGAATGAGTGTGTCCACATGGAGGTGTGCACACTGAACTGTTAGAATATGTCCACATGGCGGTGTGCACACTGTATTGTTAGAATGAGTGTATCCACATGGAGGTGTGCACACTGAACTGTTAGAATGAGTGTGTCCACATGGAGGTGTGTACACTGAACTGTTAGATTGAGTGTGTCCACATGGAGGTGTGCACACTGAACTGTTAGAATGAGTGTGTCCACATGGAAGTGTGCACACTGAACTGTTAGAATGAGTGTGCCCACATGGAGGTGTGCACACTGAACTGTTAGAATGACTGTGTCCACATGGAGGTGTGCACACTGAACTGTTAGAATGACTGTGCTTACATAGAGGTTTGCACACTGAACTGTTAGAATGAGTGTGTCCACATGGAGGTGTGCACACTGAACTGTTAGAATATGTCCACATGGAGGTGTGCACACTGTATTATTAGAATGAGTGTGTCCACATGGAGGTGTGCACACTGAACTGTTAGAATATGTCCACATGGAGGTGTGCACACTGTATTGTTAGAATGAGTGTGTCCACATGTAGGTGGGCACACTGAACTGTTAGAAGGAGTGTGTCCACATGGACATGTGCACACTGAACTGTTAGAATGAGTGTGTCCACATGGAGGTGTTCACACTGAACTGTTAGAATGAGTGTATCCCTGTGGAGGTGTGCACACTGAACTGTTAGAATGAGTGTGTCTACATGGAGGTGTGCACACTGAAATGTTAGATTGTGTCCACATGGAGGTGTGCACACTGAACTGTTAGAATGAGTGTGCCCACATGGAGGTGTGCACACTGAAATGTTAGACTGTGTCCACATGGAGGTGTGCACACTCAACTCTTAGAATGAGTGTGCCCACATGGAGGTGTGCACACTGAAATGTTAGAATGACTGTGTCCACATGGAGGTGTGCACACTGAACTGTTAGAATGAGTGTGTCCACATGGAATTGTGAACACTGAACTGTTAGAATGAGTTTGCCACATGGAGGTGTGCACACTGAACTGTTAGAATGAGTGTGTCCCTGTGGAGGTGTGCACACTGAAATGTTAGAATGAGTGTGCCAACATGGAGGTGTGCACACTGAACTGTTAGAATAAGTCCACATGGAGGTGTGCACACTGAACTGTTAGAATGAGTGTGTCCACATGGAGGTGTGCACACTGAACTGTTAGAATGAGTATGTCCACATGGAGGTGTGCACACTGAACTCTTAGAATGAGTATGCCCACATGGAGGTGTGCACACTGAACTGTTAGAATGAGGGTGTCCACATGGAGGTGGGCACACTGAACTGTTAGAATGAGTGTGTCCACATGGAGGTGTGCACACTGAACTGTTAGAATGAGTGTGCCACATGGAGGTGTGCACACTGAACTGTTAGAATGAGTGTGTCCACATGGAAGTGTGCACACTGAACTGTTAGAATGAGTGTGCTTACATGGAGCTGTGCACACTGTATTGTTAGAATGAGTGTGTCCACATGGAGCTGTGCACACTGTATTGTTAGAATGAGTGTGCCCACATGGAGGTATGCACACTGAACTGTTAGAATGAGTATGTCCACATGGAGGTGTGCACACTGAACTGTTAGAATGAGTGTGCCCACATGGAGGTGTGCACACTGAACTGTTAGAATGAGTGTGTCCACATGGAGGTGTGCACACTGAACTGTTAGAATTAGTGTATCCCTGTGGAGATGTGCACATTGAACTGTTAGAATGAGTGTGTCTACATGGAGGTGTGCACACTGAACTGTTAGAATATGTCCACATGGAGGTGTGCACACTGTATTGTTAGAATGAGTGTGTCCACATGGAGGTGTGCACACTGAACTGTTAGAATGAGTGTGTCCACATGGAGGTGTGCACACTGAACTGTTAGAATGAGTGTTTCCACATGGAGGTGTGCACACTGAACTGTTAGAATGAGTGTGCCCACATGGAGGTGTGCAAACTGAACTGTTAGAATGAGTGTGTCCACATGGAAGTGTGCACACTGAACTGTTAGAATGAGTGTGCTTACATGGAGCTGTGCACACTGTATTGTTAGAATGAGTGTGTCCACATGGAGGTGTGCACACTGTATTGTTAGAATGAGTGTGCCCACATGGAGGTATGCACACTGAACTGTTAGAATGAGTATGTCCACATGGAGGTGTGCACACTGAACTGTTAGAATGAGTGTGCCCACATGGAGGTGTGCACACTGAACTGTTAGAATGAGTGTGTCCACATGGAGGTGTGCACACTGAACTGTTAGAATTAGTGTATCCCTGTGGAGATGTGCACACTGAACTGTTAGAATGAGTGTGTCTACATGGAGGTGTGCACACTGAACTGTTAGAATATGTCCACATGGAGGTGTGCACACTGTATTGTTAGAATGAGTGTGTCCACATGGAGGTGTGCACACTGAACTGTTAGAATGAGTGTGTCCACATGGAGGTGTGCACACTGAACTGTTAGAATGAGTGTGTCCACATGGAGGTGTGCACACTGAACTGTTAGAATGAGTGTGTCCACATGGAGGTGTGCACACTGAACTGTTAGAATGAGTGTGGCCACATGGAGGTGTGCACAATGAACTGTTAGAATGACTGTGTCCACATGGAGGTGTGCACAGTGAAATGTTAGAATGTGTCCACAGGGAAGTGGGCACACTGAAATGTTAGAATGAGTGTGCCCACATGGAGGTGTGCACACTGAACTGTTAGAATGAGTGTGTCTACATAGAGGTGTGGACACTGAACTGTTAGAATGAGTGTGTCCATATGGAGGTGTGCACACTGAACTGTTAGAATGAGTGTGTCCACATGGAGGTGTGCACACTGAACTGTTAGAATGAGTGTGTCCACATGGAGGTGTGCACACTGAACTGTTAGAATGAGTGTGTCCACATGGAGGTGTGCACACTGAACTGTTAGAATTAGTGTATCCCTGTGGAGATGTGCACACTGAACTGTTAGAATGAGTGTGTCTACATGGAGGTGTGCACACTGAACTGTTAGAATATGTCCACATGGAGGTGTGCACACTGTATTGTTAGAATGAGTGTGTCCACATGGAGGTGTGCACACTGAACTGTTAGAATGAGTGTGTCCACATGGAGGTGTGCACACTGAACTGTTAGAATGAGTGTGTCCACATGGAGGTGTGCACACTGAACTGTTAGAATGAGTGTGTCCACATGGAGGTGTGCACACTGAACTGTTAGAATGAGTGTGGCCACATGGAGGTGTGCACAATGAACTGTTAGAATGACTGTGTCCACATGGAGGTGTGCACACTGAAATGTTAGAATGTGTCCACAGGGAAGTGGGCACACTGAAATGTTAGAATGAGTGTGCCCACATGGAGGTGTGCACACTGAACTGTTAGAATGAGTGTGTCTACATAGAGGTGTGGACACTGAACTGTTAGAATGAGTGTGTCCATATGGAGGTGTGCACACTGAACTGTTAGAATGAGTGTGTCCACATGGAGGTGTGCACACTGAACTGTTAGAATGAGTGTGTCCACATGGAGGTGTGCACACTGAACTGTTAGAATGAGTGTGCCCACATGGAGGTGTGCACACTGAACTGTTAGAATGAGTGTGTCCACATGGAGGTGTGCACACTGAACTGTTAGAATATGTCCACATGGCGGTGTGCACACTGTATTGTTAGAATGAGTGTATCCACATGGAGGTGTGCACACTGAACTGTTAGAATGAGTGTGTCCACATGGAGGTGTGTACACTGAACTGTTAGATTGAGTGTGTCCACATGGAGGTGTGCACACTGAACTGTTAGAATGAGTGTGTCCACATGGAAGTGTGCACACTGAACTGTTAGAATGAGTGTGTCCACATGGAGGTGTGCACACTGAACTGTTAGAATGAGTGTGTCCACATGGAGGTGTGCACACTGAACTGTTAGAATGAGTGTGCCCACATGGAGGTGTGCACACTGAACTGTTAGAATGAGTGTGTCCACATGGAGGTGTGCACACTGAACTGTTAGAATGAGTGTGTCCACATGGAGGTGTACACACTGAACTTTTAGAATGAGTGTGCCCACATGGAGGTGTGCACACTGAACTGTTAGAATATTTCCACATGGAGGTGTGCACACTGTATTGTTCGAATGAGTGTGTCCACATGGAGCTGTGCACACTGAACTGTTAGAATGAGTATGCCCACATGGAGGTGTGCACACTGAACTGTTAGAATGAGTGTGCCCACATGGAGGTGTGCACACTGAACTGTTAGAATGAGTATGTCCACATGGAAGTGTGCACACTGAACTGTTAGAATGAGTGTTTCCACATGGAGGTGTGCACACTGAACTGTTAGAATGAGTTTGTCCACATGGAGGTGTGAACACTGAACTGTTAGAATGACTGTGCCCACATGGAGGTGTGCACACTGAACTGTTAGAATGACTGTGCCGACATGGAGGTGTGCACACTGAACTGTTTGAATGAGTGTGTCCACATGGAGGTGTTCACACTGAACTGTTAGAATGACTGTGCCCACATGGAGGTGTGCACACTGAACTGTTAGAATGAGTGTGTGCCTGTGGAGGTGTGAACACTGAAATGTTAGAATGAGTGTGTCCACATGAGGTGTGCACACTGAACTGTTAGAATGAGTGTGCCAACATGGAGGTGTGCACACTGAACTGTTAGAATATGTCCACATGGAGGTGTGCACACTGAACTGTTAGAATGAGTGTGTCCACATGGAGGTGTGCACACTGAACTGTTAGAATGAGTATGTCCACATGGAGGTGTGCACACTGAACTGTTAGAATGAGTATGCCCACATGGAGGTGTGCACACTGAACTGTTAGAATGAGTGTGTCCACATGGAGGTGTGCACCCTGAACTGTTAGAATGAGTGTGTCCACATGGAGGTGTGCACACTGAACTGTTAGAATGAGTGTGCCAACATGGAGGTGTGCACACTGAACTGTTAGAATGAGTGTGTCCACATGGAAGTGTGCACACTGAACTGTTAGAATGAGTGTGCTTACATGGAGCTGTGCACACTGTATTGTTAGAATGAGTGTGTCCACATGGAGGTTTGCACACTGTATTGTTAGAATGAGTGTGCCCACATGGAGGTATGCACACTGAACTGTTAGAATGAGTATGTCCACATGGAGGTGTGCACACTGAACTGTTAGAATGAGTGTGTCCACATGGAGGTGTGCACACTGAACTGTTAGAATTAGTGTATCCCTGTGGAGATGTGCACTGTGAACTGTTAGAATGAGTGTGTCTACATGGAGGTGTGCACACTGAACTGTTAGAATATGTCCACATGGAGGTGTGCACACTGTATTGTTAGAATGAGTGTGTCCACATGGAGGTGTGCACACTGAACTGTTAGAATGAGTGTGTCCACATGGAGGTGTGCACACTGAACTGTTAGAATGAGTGTGTCCACATGGAGGTGTGCACACTGAACTGTTAGAATGAGTGTGTCCACATGGAGGTGTGCACACTGAACTGTTAGAATGAGTGTGGCCACATGGAGGTGTGCACAATGAACTGTTAGAATGACTGTGTCCACATGGAGGTGTGCACACTGAAATGTTAGAATGTGTCCACAGGGAAGTGGGCACACTGAAATGTTAGAATGAGTGTGCCCACATGGAGGTGTGCACACTGAACTGTTAGAATGAGTGTGTCTACATAGAGGTGTGGACACTGAACTGTTAGAATGAGTGTGTCCATATGGAGGTGTGCACACTGAACTGTTAGAATGAGTGTGTCCACATGGAGGTGTGCACACTGAACTGTTAGAATGAGTGTGTCCACATGGAGGTGTGCACACTGAACTGTTAGAATGAGTTTATCCCTGTGGAGGTGTGCACACTGAACTGTTAGAATGAGTGTGTCCACATGGAGGTGTGCACACTGAACGGTTAGAATGACTGTGCCCACATGGAGGTGTGCACACTGTTCTCTTAGAATGAGTATGCCCACATGGAGGTGTGCACACTGAACTGTTAGAATGAGTGTGTCCACATGGAGGTGTGCACACTGAACTGTTAGAATTAGTGTATCCCTGTGGAGATGTGCACTGTGAACTGTTAGAATGAGTGTGTCTACATGGAGGTGTGCACACTGAACTGTTAGAATATGTCCACATGGAGGTGTGCACACTGTATTGTTAGAATGAGTGTGTCCACATGGAGGTGTGCACACTGAACGGTTAGAATGACTGTGCCCACATGGAGGTGTGCACACTGTTCTCTTAGAATGAGTGTGTCCACATTGAGGTGTGCACACTGAACTGTTAGAATGAGTGTGTCCACATGGAGGTGTGCACACTGAACTGTTAGAATGAGTGTGCCCACATGGAGGTGTGCACACTGAACTGTTAGAATGAGTGTGTCCACATGGAGGTGTGCACACTGAACTTTTAGAATGAGTGTGCCCACATGGAGGTGTGCACACTGAACTGTTAGAATATGTCCACATGGCGGTGTGCACACTGTATTGTTAGAATGAGTGTATCCACATGGAGGTGTGCACACTGAACTGTTAGAATGAGTGTGTCCACATGGAGGTGTGTACACTGAACTGTTAGATTGAGTTTGTCCACATGGAGGTGTGCACACTGAACTGTTATAATGAGTGTGTCCACATGGAAGTGTGCACACAGAACTGTTAGAATGAGTGTGCCCACATGGAGGTGTGCACACTGAACTGTTAGAATGACTGTGTCCACATGGAGGTGTGCACACTGAACTGTTAGAATGACTGTGCTTACATAGAGGTTTGCACACTGAACTGTTAGAATGAGTGTGTCCACATGGAGGTGTGCACACTGAACTGTTAGAATATGTCCACATGGAGGTGTGCACACTGTATTATTAGAATGAGTGTGTCCACATGGAGGTGTGCACACTGAACTGTTAGAATATGTCCACATGGAGTTGTGCACACTGTATTGTAAGAATGAGTGTGTCCACATGGAGGTGGGCACACTGAACTGTTAGAAGGAGTGTGTCCACATGGACGTGTGCACACTGAACTGTTAGAATGAGTGTGTCCACATGGAGGTGTACACACTGAACTGTTAGAATGAGTGTATCCCTGTGGAGGTGTGCACACTGAACTGTTAAAATGAGTGTGTCTACATGGAGGTGTGCACACTGAAATGTTAGAGTGTGTCCACATGGAGGTGTGCACACTGAACTGTTAGAATGAGTGTGCCCACATGGAGGTGTGCACACTGAAATGTTAGAGTGTTTCCACATGGAGGTGTGCACACTGAACTGTTAGAATGAGTGTGCCCACATGGAGGTGTGCACACTGAAATGTTAGAATGACTGTGTCCACATGGAGGTGTGCACACTGAACTGTTAGAATGAGTGTGTCCACATGGAATTGTGAACACTGAACTGTTAGAATGAGTTTGCCACATGGAGGTGTGCGCACTGAACTGTTATAATGAGTGTGTCCACATGGAGGTGTGCACACTGAACTGTTAGAATGAGTGTGTCCACATGGAGGTGTGCACACTGAACTATTAGAATGAGTGTGCCCACATGGAGGTGTGCACACTGTTCTGTTAGAATGAGTATGCCCACAAGGAGGTGTGCACACTGAACTGTTAGAATGAGTGTGCCCACATGGAGGTGTGCACACTGAACTGTTAGAATGAGTGTGCCCACATGGAGGTGTGCACTCTGAACTGTTAGAATGAGTGTGTCCACATGGAGGTGTGCACACTGAACTGTTAGAATGAGTGTGTCCACATGGAGGTGTGCACACTGAACTGTTTGAATGAGTGTGTCCACATGGAGGTGGGAACACTGAACTGTTAGAATGAGTGTGTCCACATGGAAGTGTGCACACTGAACTGTTAGAATGAGTGTGTCCACATGGAGGTGTGCACACTGAATTGTTAGAATGAGTTTATCCCTGTGGAGGTGTGCACACTGAACTGTTAGAATGAGTGTGTCCACATGGAGGTGTGCACACTGATCGGTTAGAATGAGTGTGCCCACATGGAGGTGTGCACACTGTTCTGTTAGAAGGAGTATGCCCACATGGAGGTGTGCACACTGAACTGTTAGAATGAGTGTGCCCACATGGAGGTGTGCACACTGAACTGTTAGAATGAGTATGTCCACATGGAGGTGTGCACACTGAACTGTTAGAATGAGTGTGTCCATATGGAGGTGTGCACACTGAACTGTTAGAATGAGTGTGTCCACATGGAGGTGTGCACACTGAACTGTTAGAATGAAAGTGCCCACATGGAGGTGTGCACACTGAACTGTTAGAATGAGTGTGTCCACATGGAGGTGTGCACACTGAACTGTTAGAATGAGTGTGTCCACATGGAGGTGTGCACACTGAACTGTTAGAATGAGTGTGCCCACATGGAGGTGTGCACACTGAACTGTCAGAATGAGTGTGTCCACATGGAGGTGTGCCCACTGAACTGTTAGAATGAGTGTGTCCACATGGAGGTGTACACACTGAACTGTTAGAATGAGAGTGCCCACATGGAGGTGTGCACACTGAACTGTTAGAATATTTCCACATGGAGGTGTGCACACTGTATTGTTAGAATGAGTGTGTCCACATGGAGCTGTGCACACTGAACTGTTAGAATGAGTATGCCCACATGGAGGTGTGCACACTGAACTGTTAGAATGAGTGTGCCCACATGGAGGTGTGAACACTGAACTGTTAGAATGAGTGTGCCCACATGGATGTGTGCACACTGAACTGTTAGAATGAGTGTGCCCACATTGAGGTGTGCACACTGAACTGTTAGAATGAGTGTGTCCACATGGAGGTGTGGACACTGAACTGTTAGAATGAGTGTGCCCACATGGAGGTGTGCACACTGAACTGTTAGAATGTGTCCACATGGAGGTGTGCACAATGAACTGTTAGAATGATTGTGTCCACATGTCGGTGTGCACACTGAACTGTTAAAATGTCTGTGCCCACATGGAGGTGTCCACACTGAACTGTTAGAATGAGTGTGTCCACATGGAGGTGTGCACACCAAAGTGTTAGAATTTGTCCACATGGAGGTGTGCACACTGAACTGTTAGAATGAGTGTGTCCACATGGAGGTGTGCACACTGAACTGATAGAATGAGTGGGTCCACATGGAGGTGTGCACACTGAACTGTTAGATTGAGTGTGTCCACTTGGACGTGTGCACACTGAACTATTAGAATGAGTGTGCCCACATGGAGGTGTGCACACTGAACTGTTAGAATGAGTGTGTCCACATGGAGGTGTGCACACTGAACTGTTAGAATGAGTGTGTCCACATGGAGGTGTACACACTGAACTGTTAGAATGAGTGTGCCCACATGGAGGTGTGCACACTGAACTGTTAGAATATTTCCACATGGAGGTGTGCACACTGTATTGTTAGAATGAGTGTGTCCACATGTAGCTGTGCACACTGAACTGTTAGAATGAGTATGCCCACATGGAGGTGTGCACACTGAACTGTTAGAATGACTGTGCCCACATGGAGGTGTGCACACTGAACTGTTAGAATGACTGTGCCCACATGGAGGTGTGCACACTGAACTGTTAGAATGAGTGTGTCCACATGGAGGTGTTCACACTGAACTGTTAGAATGACTGTGCCCACATGGAGGTGTGCACACTGAACTGTTAGAATGAGTGTGTCCCTGTGGAGGTGTGCACACTGAAATGTTAGAATGAGTGTGTCCACATGAGGTGTGCACACTGAACTGTTAGAATGAGTGTGCCAACATGGAGGTGTGCACACTGAACTGTTAGAATATGTCCACATGGAGGTGTGCACACTGAACTGTTAGAATGAGTGTGTCCACATGGAGGTGTGCACACTGAACTGTTAGAATGAGTATGTCCACATGGAGGTGTGCACACTGAACTGTTAGAATGAGTATGCCCACATGGAGGTGTGCACAATGAAATGTTAGAATGAGTGTGTCCACATGGAAGTGTGCACACTGAACTGTTAGAATGAGTGTGCTTACATGGAGCTGTGCACACTGTATTGTTAGAATGAGTGTGTCCACATGGAGGTGTGCACACTGTATTGTTAGAATGAGTGTGCCCACATGGAGGTATGCACACTGAACTGTTAGAATGAGTATGTCCACATGGAGGTGTGCACACTGAACTGTTAGAATGAGTGTGCCCACATGGAGGTGTGCACACTGAACTCTTAGAATGAGTGTGTCCACATGGAGGTGTGCACACTGAACTGTTAGAATTAGTGTATCCCTGTGGAGATGTGCACAGTGAACTGTTAGAATGAGTGTGTCTACATGGAGGTGTGCACACTGAACTGTTAGAATATGTCCACATGGAGGTGTGCACACTGTATTGTTAGAATGAGTGTGTCCACATGGAGGTGTGCACACTGAACTGTTAGAATGAGTGTGTCCACATGGAGGTGTGCACACTGACTGTTAGAATGAGTGTGTCCACATGGAGGTGTGCACACTGAACTGTTAGAATGAGTGTGTCCACATGGAGGTGTGCACACTGAACTGTTAGAATGAGTGTGGCCACATGGAGGTGTGCACAATGAACTGTTAGAATGACTGTGTCCACATGGAGGTGTGCACACTGAAATGTTAGAATGTGTCCACAGGGAAGTGGGCACACTGAAATGTTAGAATGAGTGTGCCCACATGGAGGTGTGCACACTGAACTGTTAGAATGAGTGTGTCTACATAGAGGTGTGGACACTGAACTGTTAGAATGAGTGTGTCCATATGGAGGTGTGCACACTGAACTGTTAGAATGAGTGTGTCCACATGGAGGTGTGCACACTGAACTGTTAGAATGAGTGTGTCCACATGGAGGTGTGCACACTGAACTGTTAGAATGAGTTTATCCCTGTGGAGGTGTGCACACTGAACTGTTAGAATGAGTGTGTCCACATGGAGGTGTGCACACTGAACGGTTAGAATGAGTGTGCCCACATGGAGGTGTGCACACTGTTTTCTTAGAATGAGTATGCCCACATGGAGGTGTGCACACTGAACTGTTAGAATGAGTGTGTCCACATGGAGGTGTGCACATTGAACTGTTAGAATGAGTGTGTCCACATTGAGGTGTGCACACTGAACTGTTAGAATGAGTGTGTCCACATGGAGGTGTGCACACTGAACTGTTAGAATGAGTGTGCCCACATGGAGGTGTGCACACTGAACTGTTAGAATGAGTGTGTCCACATGGAGGTGTGCACACTGAACTTTTAGAATGAGTGTGCCCACATGGAGGTGTGCACACTGAACTGTTAGAATATGTCCACATGGCGGTGTGCACACTGTATTGTTAGAATGAGTGTATCCACATGGAGGTGTGCACACTGAACTGTTAGAATGAGTGTGTCCACATGAAGGTGTGTACACTGAACTGTTAGATTGAGTGTGTCCACATGGAGGTGTGCACACTGAACTGTTAGAATGAGTGTGTCCACATGGAAGTGTGCACACTGAACTGTTAGAATGAGTGTGCCCACATGGAAGTGTGCACACTGAACTGTTAGAATGACTGTGTCCACATGGAGGTGTGCACACTGAACTGTTAGAATGACTGTGCTTACATAGAGGTTTGCACACTGAACTGTTAGAATGAGTGTGTCCACATGGAGGTGTGCACACTGAACTGTTAGAATATGTCCACATGGAGGTGTGCACACTGTATTATTAGAATGAGTGTGTCCACATGGAGGTGTGCACACTGAACTCTTAGAATATGTCCACATGGAGGTGTGCACACTGTATTGTTAGAATGAGTGTGTCCACATGGAGGTGTGCACACTGAATTGTTAGAATGAGTGTGTCCACATGGAATTGTGAACACTGAACTGTTAGAATGAGTTTGCCACATGGAGGTGTGAACACTGAACTGTTAGAATGAGTGTGTCCACATGGAGGTGTGCACACTCAACTGTTAGAATGAGTGTGTCCACATGGAGGTGTGAACACTGAACTATTAGAATGAGTGTGCCCACATGGAGGTGTGCACACTGTTCTGTTAGAATGAGTATGCCCACAAGGAGGTGTGCACACTGAACTGTTAGAATGAGTGTGCCCACATGGAGGTGTGCACACTGAACTGTTAGAATGAGTGTGCCCACATGGAGGTGTGCACACTGAACTGTTAGAATGAGTATGTCCACATGGAGGTGTGCACACTGAACTGTTAGAATGAGTGTGCCCACATGGAGGTGTGCACACTGAACTGTTAGAATATTTCCACATGGAGGTGTGCACACTGTATTGTTAGAATGAGTGTGTCCACATGGAGCTGTGCACACTGAACTGTTAGAATGAGTATGCCCACATGGAGGTGTGCACAATGAAATGTTAGAATGAGTGTGCCCACATGGAGGTGTGCACACTGAACTGTTAGAATGAGTGTGCCCACATGGATGTGTGCACACTGAACTTTTAGAATGAGTGTGCCCACATGGAGGTGTGCACACTGAACTGTTAGAATGAGTGTGTCCACATGGAGGTGTGGACACTGAACTGTTAGAATGAGTGTGTCCACATGGAGGTGTGCACACTGAACTGTTAGAATGTGTCCACATGGAGGTGTGCACAATGAACTGTTAGAATGATTGTGTCCACATGGAGGTGTGCACACTGAACTGTTAAAATGTCTGTGCCCACAAGGAGGTGTCCACACTGAACTGTTAGAATGAGTGTGTCCACATGGAGGTGTGCACACCGAAGTGTTACAATTTGTCCACATGGAGGTGTGCACACTGAACTGTTAGAATGAGTGTGTCCACATGGAGGTGTGCACACTGAACTGATAGAATGAGTGTGTCCACATGGAGGTGTGCACACTGAACTGTTAGATTGAGTGTGTCCACATGGAGGTGTGCACACTGAACTGTTAGAATGAGTGTGCCCACATGTAGGTGTGCACACTGAACTGTTAGAATATGTCCATATGGAGGTGTGCACACTGTAATGTTAGAATGAGTGTGTCCACATGGAGGTGTGCACAATGAACTGTTAGAATGAGAGTGTCCACATGGAGGTGTGCACACTGAACTGTTAGAATGAGTGTGTCCACATGGACATGTGCACACTGAACTGTTAGAATGAGTGTGCCCACATGGAGGTGTGCACACTGAACTGTTAGAATGAGTGTGTCCACATGGAGGTGTGCACACTGAACTGTTAGAATGAGTGTGTCCACATGGAGGTGTACACACTGAACTGTTAGAATGAGTGTGCCCACATGGAGGTGTGCACACTGAACTGTTAGAATATTTCCACATGGAGGTGTGCACACTGTATTGTTAGAATGAGTGTGTCCACATGGAGCTGTGCACACTGAACTGTTAGAATGAGTATGCCCACATGGAGGTGTGCACACTGAAGTGTTACAATGAGTGTACCCACATGGAGGTGTGCACACTGAACTGTTAGAATGAGTATGTCCACATGGAAGTGTGCACACTGAACTGTTAGAATGAGTGTTTCCACATGGAGGTGTGCACACTGACCTGTTAGAATGAGTGTGTCCACATGGAGGTGTGAACACTGAACTGTTAGAATGACTGTGCCCACATGGAGGTGTGCACACTGAACTGTTAGAATGACTGTGCCGACATGGAGGTGTGCACACTGAACTGTTTGAATGAGTGTGTCCACATGGAGGTGTTCACACTGAACTGTTAGAATGACTGTGCCCACATGGAGGTGTGCACACTGAACTGTTAGAATGAGTGTGTCCCTGTGGAGGTGTGCACACTGAAATGTTAGAATGAGTGTGTCCACATGAGGTGTGCACACTGAACTGTTACAATAAGTGTGCCAACATGGAGGTGTGCACACTGAACTGTTAGAATATGTCCACATGGAGGTGTGCACACTGAACTGTTAGAATGAGTGTGTCCACATGGAGGTGTGCACACTGAACTGTTAGAATGAGTATGTCCACATGGAGGTGTGCACACTGAACTGTTAGAATGAGTATGCCCACATGGAGGTGTGCACACTGAACTGTTAGAATGAGTGTGTCCACATGGAGGTGTGCACACTGAACTGTTAGAATGAGTGTGTCCACATGGAGGTGTGCACACTGAACTGTTAGAATGAGTGTGCCAACATGGAGGTGTGCACACTGTAATGTTAGAATGAGTGTGTCCACATGGAGGTGTGCACAATGAACTGTTAGAATGAGAGTGTCCACATGGAGGTGTGCACACTGAACTGTTAGAATGAGTGTGTCCACATGGACATGTGCACACTGAACTGTTAGAATGAGTGTGCCCACATGGAGGTGTGCACACTGAACTGTTAGAATGAGTGTGTCCACATGGAGGTGTGCACACTGAACTGTTAGAATGAGTGTGTCCACATGGAGGTGTACACACTGAACTGTTAGAATGAGTGTGCCCACATGGAGGTGTGCACACTGAACTGTTAGAATATTTCCACATGGAGGTGTGCACACTGTATTGTTAGAATGAGTGTGTCCACATGGAGCTGTGCACACTGAACTGTTAGAATGAGTATGCCCACATGGAGGTGTGCACACTGAAGTGTTACAATTAGTGTGCCCACATGGAGGTGTGCACACTGAACTGTTAGAATGAGTATGTCCACATGGAAGTGTGCACACTGAACTGTTAGAATGAGTGTTTCCACATGGAGGTGTGCACACTGACCTGTTAGAATGAGTGTGTCCACATGGAGGTGTGAACACTGAACTGTTAGAATGACTGTGCCCACATGGAGGTGTGCACACTGAACTGTTAGAATGACTGTGCCGACATGGAGGTGTGCACACTGAACTGTTTGAATGAGTATGTCCACATGGAGGTGTTCACACTGAACTGTTAGAATGACTGTGCCCACATGGAGGTGTGCACACTGAACTGTTAGAATGAGTGTGTCCCTGTGGAGGTGTGCACACTGAAATGTTAGAATGAGTGTGTCCACATGAGGTGTGCACACTGAACTGTTAGAATAAGTGTGCCAACATGGAGGTGTGCACACTGAACTGTTAGAATATGTCCACATGGAGGTGTGCACACTGAACTGTTAGAATGAGTGTGTCCACATGGAGGTGTGCACACTGAACTGTTAGAATGAGTATGTCCACATGGAGGTGTGCACACTGAACTGTTAGAATGAGTATGCCCACATGGAGGTGTGCACACTGAACTGTTAGAATGAGTGTGTCCACATGGAGGTGTGCACCCTGAACTGTTAGAATGAGTGTGTCCACATGGAGGTGTGCACACTGAACTGTTAGAATGAGTGTGCCAACATGGAGGTGTGCACACTGAACTGTTAGAATGAGTGTGTCCACATGGAAGTGTGCACACTGAACTGTTAGAATGAGTGTGCTTACATGGAGCTGTGCACACTGTATTGTTAGAATGAGTGTGTCCACATGGAGGTGTGCACACTGTATTGTTAGAATGAGTGTGCCCACATGGAGGTATGCACACTGAACTGTTAGAATGAGTATGTCCACATGGAGGTGTGCACACTGAACTGTTAGAATGAGTGTGCCCACATGGAGGTGTGCACACTGAACTGTTAGAATGAGTGTGTCCACATGGAGGTGTGCACACTGATCGGTTAGAATGAGTGTGCCCACATGGAGGTGTGCACACTGTTCTGTTAGAAGGAGTATACCCACATGGAGGTGTGCACACTGAACTGTTAGAATGAGTGTGCCCACATGGAGGTGTGCACACTGAACTGTTAGAATGTGTATGTCCACATGGAGGTGTGCACACTGAACTGTTAGAATGAGTGTGTCCATATGGAGGTGTGCACACTGAACTGTTAGAATGAGTGTGTCCACATGGAGGTGTGCACACTGAACTGTTAGAATGAAAGTGCCCACATGGAGGTGTGCACACTGAACTGTTAGAATGAGTGTGTCCACATGGAGGTGTGCACACTGAACTGTTAGAATGAGTGTGTCCACATGGAGGTGTGCACACTGAACTGTTAGAATGAGTGTGCCCACATGGAGGTGTGCACACTGAACTGTCAGAATGAGTGTGTCCACATGGAGGTGTGCACACTGAACTGTTAGAATGAGTGTGTCCACATGGAGGTGTACACACTGAACTGTTAGAATGAGTGTGCCCACATGGAGGTGTGCACACTGAACTGTTAGAATATTTCCACATGGAGGTGTGCACACTGTATTGTTAGAATGAGTGTGTCCACATGGAGCTGTGCACACTGAACTGTTAGAATGAGTATGCCCACATGGAGGTGTGCACACTGAACTGTTAGAATGAGTGAGCCCACATGGAGGTGTGCACACTGAACTGTTAGAATGAGTGTGCCCACATGGATGTGTGCACACTGAACTGTTAGAATGAGTGTGCCCACATTGAGGTGTGCACACTGAACTGTTAGAATGAGTGTGTCCACATGGAGGTGTGGACACTGAACTGTTAGAATGAGTGTGCCCACATGGAGGTGTGCACACTGAACTGTTAGAAGGTGTCCACATGGAGGTGTGCACAATGAACTGTTAGAATGATTGTGTCCACATGTCGGTGTGCACACTGAACTGTAAAAATGTCTGTGCCCACATGGAGGTGTCCACACTGAACTGTTAGAATGAGTGTGTCCACATGGAGGTGTGCACACCGAAGTGTTAGAATTTGTCCACATGGAGGTGTGCACACTGAACTGTTAGAATGAGTGTGTCCACATGGAGGTGTGCACACTGAACTGATAGAATGAGTGGGTCCACATGGAGGTGTGCACACTGAACTGTTAGATTGAGTGTGTCCACTTGGACGTGTGCACACTGAACTATTAGAATGAGTGTGCCCACATGGAGGTGTGCACACTGAACTGTTAGAATGAGTGTGTCCACATGGAGGTGTGCACACTGAACTGTTAGAATGAGTGTGTCCACATGGAGGTGTACACACTGAACTGTTAGAATGAGTGTGCCCACATGGAGGTGTGCACACTGAACTGTTAGAATATTTCCACATGGAGGTGTGCACACTGTATTGTTAGAATGAGTGTGTCCACATGTAGCTGTGCACACTGAACTGTTAGAATGAGTATGCCCACATGGAGGTGTGCACACTGAACTGTTAGAATGACTGTGCCCACATGGAGGTGTGCACACTGAACTGTTAGAATGACTGTGCCCACATGGAGGTGTGCACACTGAACTGTTTGAATGAGTGTGTCCACATGGAGGTGTTCACACTGAACTGTTAGAATGACTATGCCCACATGGAGGTGTGCACACTGAACTGTTAGAATGAGTGTGTCCCTGTGGAGGTGTGCACACTGAAATGTTAGAATGAGTGTGTCCACATGAGGTGTGCACACTGAACTGTTAGAATGAGTGTGCCAACATGGAGGTGTGCACACTGAACTGTTAGAATATGTCCACATGGAGGTGTGCACACTGAACTGTTAGAATGAGTGTGTCCACATGGAGGTGTGCACACTGAACTGTTAGAATGAGTATGTCCACATGGAGGTGTGCACACTGAACTGTTAGAATGAGTATGCCCACATGGAGGTGTGCACACTGAACTGTTAGAATGAGTGTGTCCACATGGAAGTGTGCACACTGAACTGTTAGAATGAGTGTGCTTACATGGAGCTGTGCACACTGTATTGTTAGAATGAGTGTGTCCACATGGAGGTGTGCACACTGTATTGTTAGAATGAGTGTGCCCACATGGAGGTATGCACACTGAACTGTTAGAATGAGTATGTCCACATGGAGGTGTGCACACTGAACTGTTAGAATGAGTGTGCCCACATGGAGGTGTGCACACTGAACTCTTAGAATGAGTGTGTCCACATGGAGGTGTGCACACTGAACTGTTAGAATGAGTGTGCCCACATGGAGGTGTGCACACTGAACTGATAGAATGAGTGGGTCCACATGGAGGTGTGCACACTGAACTGTTAGATTGAGTGTGTCCACTTGGACGTGTGCACACTGAACTATTAGAATGAGTGTGCCCACAAGGAGGTGTCCACACTGAACTGTTAGAATGAGTGTGTCCACATGGAGGTGTGCACACCGAAGTGTTACAATTTGTCCACATGGAGGTGTGCACACTGAACTGTTAGAATGAGTGTGTCCACATGGAGGTGTGCACACTGAACTGATAGAATGAGTGTGTCCACATGGAGGTGTGCACACTGAACTGTTAGATTGAGTGTGTCCACATGGAGGTGTGCACACTGAACTGTTAGAATGAGTGTGCCCACATGTAGGTGTGCACACTGAACTGTTAGAATATGTCCATATGGAGGTGTGCACACTGTAATGTTAGAATGAGTGTGTCCACATGGAGGTGTGCACAATGAACTGTTAGAATGAGAGTGTCCACATGGAGGTGTGCACACTGAACTGTTAGAATGAGTGTGTCCACATGGACATGTGCACACTGAACTGTTAGAATGAGTGTGCCCACATGGAGGTGTGCACACTGAACTGTTAGAATGAGTGTGTCCACATGGAGGTGTGCACACTGAACTGTTAGAATGAGTGTGTCCACATGGAGGTGTACACACTGAACTGTTAGAATGAGTGTGCCCACAAGGAGGTGTGCACACTGAACTGTTAGAATATTTCCACATGGAGGTGTGCACACTGTATTGTTAGAATGAGTGTGTCCACATGGAGCTGTGCACACTGAACTGTTAGAATGAGTATGCCCACATGGAGGTGTGCACACTGAAGTGTTACAATGAGTGTGCCCACATGGAGGTGTGCACACTGAACTGTTAGAATGAGTATGTCCACATGGAATTGTGCACACTGAACTGTTAGAATGAGTGTTTCCACATGGAGGTGTGCACACTGACCTGTTAGAATGAGTGTGTCCACATGGAGGTGTGAACACTGAACTGTTAGAATGACTGTGCCCACATGGAGGTGTGCACACTGAACTGTTAGAATGACTGTGCCGACATGGAGGTGTGCACACTGAACTGTTTGAATGAGTGTGTCCACATGGAGGTGTTCACACTGAACTGTTAGAATGACTGTGCCCACATGGAGGTGTGCACACTGAACTGTTAGAATGAGTGTGTCCCTGTGGAGGTGTGCACACTGAAATGTTAGAATGAGTGTGTCCACATGAGGTGTGCACACTGAACTGTTACAATAAGTGTGCCAACATGGAGGTGTGCACACTGAACTGTTAGAATATGTCCACATGGAGGTGTGCACACTGAACTGTTAGAATGAGTGTGTCCACATGGAGGTGTGCACACTGAACTGTTAGAATGAGTATGTCCACATGGAGGTGTGCACACTGAACTGTTAGAATGAGTATGCCCACATGGAGGTGTGCACACTGAACTGTTAGAATGAGTGTGTCCACATGGAGGTGTGCACACTGAACTGTTAGAATGAGTGTGTCCACATGGAGGTGTGCACACTGAACTGTTAGAATGAGTGTGCCAACATGGAGGTGTGCACACTGTAATGTTAGAATGAGTGTGTCCACATGGAGGTGTGCACAATGAACTGTTAGAATGAGAGTGTCCACATGGAGGTGTGCACACTGAACTGTTAGAATGAGTGTGTCCACATGGACATGTGCACACTGAACTGTTAGAATGAGTGTGCCCACATGGAGGTGTGCACACTGAACTGTTAGAATGAGTGTGTCCACATGGAGGTGTGCACACTGAACTGTTAGAATGAGTGTGTCCACATGGAGGTGTACACACTGAACTGTTAGAATGAGTGTGCCCACATGGAGGTGTGCACACTGAACTGTTAGAATATTTCCACATGGAGGTGTGCACACTGTATTGTTAGAATGAGTGTGTCCACATGGAGCTGTGCACACTGAACTGTTAGAATGAGTATGCCCACATGGAGGTGTGCACACTGAAGTGTTACAATGAGTGTGCCCACATGGAGGTGTGCACACTGAACTGTTAGAATGAGTATGTCCACATGGAAGTGTGCACACTGAACTGTTAGAATGAGTGTTTCCACATGGAGGTGTGCACACTGACCTGTTAGAATGAGTGTGTCCACATGGAGGTGTGAACACTGAACTGTTAGAATGACTGTGCCCACATGGAGGTGTGCACACTGAACTGTTAGAATGACTGTGCCGACATGGAGGTGTGCACACTGAACTGTTTGAATGAGTGTGTCCACATGGAGGTGTTCACACTGAACTGTTAGAATGACTGTGCCCACATGGAGGTGTGCACACTGAACTGTTAGAATGAGTGTGTCCCTGTGGAGGTGTGCACACTGAAATGTTAGAATGAGTGTGTCCACATGAGGTGTGCACACTGAACTGTTAGAATAAGTGTGCCAACATGGAGGTGTGCACACTGAACTGTTAGAATATGTCCACATGGAGGTGTGCACACTGAACTGTTAGAATGAGTGTGTCCACATGGAGGTGTGCACACTGAACTGTTAGAATGAGTATGTCCACATGGAGGTGTGCACACTGAACTGTTAGAATGAGTATGCCCACATGGAGGTGTGCACACTGAACTGTTAGAATGAGTGTGTCCACATGGAGGTGTGCACCCTGAACTGTTAGAATGAGTGTGTCCACATGGAGGTGTGCACACTGAACTGTTAGAATGAGTGTGCCAACATGGAGGTGTGCACACTGAACTGTTAGAATGAGTGTGTCCACATGGAAGTGTGCACACTGAACTGTTAGAATGAGTGTGCTTACATGGAGCTGTGCACACTGTATTGTTAGAATGAGTGTGTCCACATGGAGGTGTGCACACTGTATTGTTAGAATGAGTGTGCCCACATGGAGGTATGCACACTGAACTGTTAGAATGAGTATGTCCACATGGAGGTGTGCACACTGAACTGTTAGAATGAGTGTGCCCACATGGAGGTGTGCACACTGAACTGTTAGAATGAGTGTGTCCACATGGAGGTGTGCACACTGATCGGTTAGAATGAGTGTGCCCACATGGAGGTGTGCACACTGTTCTGTTAGAAGGAGTATACCCACATGGAGGTGTGCACACTGAACTGTTAGAATGAATGTGCCCACATGGAGGTGTGCACACTGAACTGTTAGAATGTGTATGTCCACATGGAGGTGTGCACACTGAACTGTTAGAATGAGTGTGTCCATATGGAGGTGTGCACACTGAACTGTTAGAATGAGTGTGTCCACATGGAGGTGTGCACACTGAACTGTTAGAATGAAAGTGCCCACATGGAGGTGTGCACACTGAACTGTTAGAATGAGTGTGTCCACATGGAGGTGTGCACACTGAACTGTTAGAATGAGTGTGTCCACATGGAGGTGTGCACACTGAACTGTTAGAATGAGTGTGCCCACATGGAGGTGTGCACACTGAACTGTCAGAATGAGTGTGTCCACATGGAGGTGTGCACACTGAACTGTTAGAATGAGTGTGTCCACATGGAGGTGTACACACTGAACTGTTAGAATGAGTGTGCCCACATGGAGGTGTGCACACTGAACTGTTAGAATATTTCCACATGGAGGTGTGCACACTGTATTGTTAGAATGAGTGTGTCCACATGGAGCTGTGCACACTGAACTGTTAGAATGAGTATGCCCACATGGAGGTGTGCACACTGAACTGTTAGAATGAGTGAGCCCACATGGAGGTGTGCACACTGAACTGTTAGAATGAGTGTGCCCACATGGATGTGTGCACACTGAACTGTTAGAATGAGTGTGCCCACATTGAGGTGTGCACACTGAACTGTTAGAATGAGTGTGTCCACATGGAGGTGTGGACACTGAACTGTTAGAATGAGTGTGCCCACATGGAGGTGTGCACACTGAACTGTTAGAAGGTGTCCACATGGAGGTGTGCACAATGAACTGTTAGAATGATTGTGTCCACATGTCGGTGTGCACACTGAACTGTAAAAATGTCTGTGCCCACATGGAGGTGTCCACACTGAACTGTTAGAATGAGTGTGTCCACATGGAGGTGTGCACACCGAAGTGTTAGAATTTGTCCACATGGAGGTTGTGCACACTGAACTGTTAGATGAGTGTGTCCACATGGAGGTGTGCACACTGAACTGATAGGAATGAGTGGGTCCACATGGAGGTGTGCACACTGAACTGTTAGATTGAGTGTGTCCACTTGGACGTGTGCACACTGAACTATTAGAATGAGTGTGCCCACATGGAGGTGTGCACACTGAACTGTTAGAATGAGTGTGTCCCTGTGGAGGTGTGCACACTGAAATGTTAGAATGAGTGTGTCCACATGAGGTGTGCACACTGAACTGTTAGAATGAGTGTGCCAACATGGAGGTGTGCACACTGAACTGTTAGAATATGTCCACATGGAGGTGTGCACACTGAACTGTTAGAATGAGTGTGTCCACATGGAGGTGTGCACACTGAACTGTTAGAATGAGTATGTCCACATGGAGGTGTGCACACTGAACTGTTAGAATGAGTATGCCCACATGGAGGTGTGCACACTGAACTGTTAGAATGAGTGTGTCCACATGGAAGTGTGCACACTGAACTGTTAGAATGAGTGTGCTTACATGGAGCTGTGCACACTGTATTGTTAGAATGAGTGTGTCCACATGAGGTGTGCACACTGTATTGTTAGAATGAGTGTGCCCACATGGAGGTATGCACACTGAACTGTTAGAATGAGTATGTCCACATGGAGGTGTGCACACTGAACTGTTAGAATGAGTGTGCCCACATGGAGGTGTGCACACTGAACTCTTAGAATGAGTGTGTCCACATGGAGGTGTGCACACTGAACTGTTAGAATTAGTCTATCCCTGTGGAGATGTGCACAGTGAACTGTTAGAATGAGTGTGTCTACATGGGAGGTGTGCACACTGAACTGTTAGAATATGTCCACATGGAGGTGTGCACACTGTATTGTTAGAATGAGTGTGTCCACATGGAGGTGTGCACACTGAACTGTTAGAATGAGTGTGTCCACATGGAGGTGTGCACACTGAACTGTTAGAATGAGTGTGTCGACATGGAGGTGTGCACACTGAACTGTTAGAATGAGTGTGTCCACATGGAGGTGTGCACACTGAACTGTTCGAATGAGTGTGGCCACATGGAGGTGTGCACAATGAACTGTTAGAATGACTGTGTACACATGGAGGTGTGCACACTGAAATGTTAGAATGTGTCCACAGGGAAGTGGGCACACTGAAATGTTAGAATGAGTGTGCCCACATGGAGGTGTGCACACTGAACTGTTAGAATGAGTGTGTCTACATAGAGGTGTGGACACTGAACTGTTAGAATGAGTGTGTCCATATGGAGGTGTGCACACTGAACTGTTAGAATGAGTGTGTCCACATGGAGGTGTGCACACTGAACTGTTAGAATGAGTGTGTCCACATGGAGGTGTGCACACTGAACTGTTAGAATGAGTTTATCCCTGTGGAGGTGTGCACACTGAACTGTTAGAATGAGTGTGTCCACATGGAGGTGTGCACATTGAACTGTTAGAATGAGTGTGTCCACATTGAGGTGTGCACACTGAACTGTTAGAATGAGTGTGTCCACATGGAGGTGTGCACACTGAACTGTTAGAATGAGTGTGCCCACATGGAGGTGGGCACACTGAACTGTTAGAATGAGTGTGTCCACATGGAGGTGTGCACACTGAACTTTTAGAATGAGTGTGCCCACATGGAGGTGTGCACACTGAACTGTTAGAATATGTCCACATGGCGGTGTGCACACTGTATTGTTAGAATGAGTGTATCCACATGGAGGTGTGCACACTGAACTGTTAGAATGAGTGTGTCCACATGAAGGTGTGTACACTGAACTGTTAGATTGAGTGTGTCCACATGGAGGTGTGCACACTGAACTGTTAGAATGAGTGTGTCCCTGTGGAGGTGTGCACACTGAAATGTTAGAATGAGTGTGTCCACATGAGGTGTGCACACTGAACTGTTACAATAAGTGTGCCAACATGGAGGTGTGCACACTGAACTGTTAGAATATGTCCACATGGAGGTGTGCACACTGAACTGTTAGAATGAGTGTGTCCACATGGAGGTGTGCACACTGAACTGTTAGAATGAGTATGTCCACATGGAGGTGTGCACACTGAACTGTTAGAATGAGTATGCCCACATGGAGGTGTGCACACTGAACTGTTAGAATGAGTGTGTCCACATGGAGGTGTGCACACTGAACTGTTAGAATGAGTGTGTCCACATGGAGGTGTGCACACTGAACTGTTAGAATGAGTGTGCCAACATGGAGGTGTGCACACTGTAATGTTAGAATGAGTGTGTCCACATGGAGGTGTGCACAATGAACTGTTAGAATGAGAGTGTCCACATGGAGGTGTGCACACTGAACTGTTAGAATGAGTGTGTCCACATGGACATGTGCACACTGAACTGTTAGAATGAGTGTGCCCACATGGAGGTGTGCACACTGAACTGTTAGAATGAGTGTGTCCACATGGAGGTGTGCACACTGAACTGTTAGAATGAGTGTGTCCACATGGAGGTGTACACACTGAACTGTTAGAATGAGTGTGCCCACATGGAGGTGTGCACACTGAACTGTTAGAATATTTCCACATGGAGGTGTGCACACTGTATTGTTAGAATGAGTGTGTCCACATGGAGCTGTGCACACTGAACTGTTAGAATGAGTATGCCCACATGGAGGTGTGCACACTGAAGTGTTACAATGAGTGTGCCCACATGGAGGTGTGCACACTGAACTGTTAGAATGAGTATGTCCACATGGAAGTGTGCACACTGAACTGTTAGAATGAGTGTTTCCACATGGAGGTGTGCACACTGACCTGTTAGAATGAGTGTGTCCACATGGAGGTGTGAACACTGAACTGTTAGAATGACTGTGCCCACATGGAGGTGTGCACACTGAACTGTTAGAATGACTGTGCCGACATGGAGGTGTGCACACTGAACTGTTTGAATGAGTGTGTCCACATGGAGGTGTTCACACTGAACTGTTAGAATGACTGTGCCCACATGGAGGTGTGCACACTGAACTGTTAGAATGAGTGTGTCCCTGTGGAGGTGTGCACACTGAAATGTTAGAATGAGTGTGTCCACATGAGGTGTGCACACTGAACTGTTAGAATAAGTGTGCCAACATGGAGGTGTGCACACTGAACTGTTAGAATATGTCCACATGGAGGTGTGCACACTGAACTGTTAGAATGAGTGTGTCCACATGGAGGTGTGCACACTGAACTGTTAGAATGAGTATGTCCACATGGAGGTGTGCACACTGAACTGTTAGAATGAGTATGCCCACATGGAGGTGTGCACACTGAACTGTTAGAATGAGTGTGTCCACATGGAGGTGTGCACCCTGAACTGTTAGAATGAGTGTGTCCACATGGAGGTGTGCACACTGAACTGTTAGAATGAGTGTGCCAACATGGAGGTGTGCACACTGAACTGTTAGAATGAGTGTGTCCACATGGAAGTGTGCACACTGAACTGTTAGAATGAGTGTGCTTACATGGAGCTGT
Organism: Peromyscus eremicus; assembly: GCF_949786415.1. Lineage (NCBI taxonomy): Eukaryota > Metazoa > Chordata > Mammalia > Rodentia > Cricetidae > Peromyscus > Peromyscus eremicus. The sequence continues at coordinate 137,028 of NW_026734739.1, forward strand.
GCACACTGTATTGTTAGAATGAGTGTGTCCACATGGAGGTGTGCACACTGTATTGTTAGAATGAGTGTGCCCACATGGAGGTATGCACACTGAACTGTTAGAATGAGTATGTCCACATGGAGGTGTGCACACTGAACTGTTAGAATGAGTGTGCCCACATGGAGGTGTGCACACTGAACTATTAGAATGAGTGTGTCCACATGGAGGTGTGCACACTGATCGGTTAGAATGAGTGTGCCCACATGGAGGTGTGCACACTGTTCTGTTAGAAGGAGTATACCCACATGGAGGTGTGCACACTGAACTGTTAGAATGAGTGTGCCCACATGGAGGTGTGCACACTGAACTGTTAGAATGTGTATGTCCACATGGAGGTGTGCACACTGAACTGTTAGAATGAGTGTGTCCATATGGAGGTGTGCACACTGAACTGTTAGAATGAGTGTGTCCACATGGAGGTGTGCACACTGAACTGTTAGAATGAAAGTGCCCACATGGAGGTGTGCACACTGAACTGTTAGAATGAGTGTGTCCACATGGAGGTGTGCACACTGAACTGTTAGAATGAGTGTGTCCACATGGAGGTGTGCACACTGAACTGTTAGAATGAGTGTGCCCACATGGAGGTGTGCACACTGAACTGTCAGAATGAGTGTGTCCACATGGAGGTGTGCACACTGAACTGTTAGAATGAGTGTGTCCACATGGAGGTGTACACACTGAACTGTTAGAATGAGTGTGCCCACATGGAGGTGTGCACACTGAACTGTTAGAATATTTCCACATGGAGGTGTGCACACTGTATTGTTAGAATGAGTGTGTCCACATGGAGCTGTGCACACTGAACTGTTAGAATGAGTATGCCCACATGGAGGTGTGCACACTGAACTGTTAGAATGAGTGAGCCCACATGGAGGTGTGCACACTGAACTGTTAGAATGAGTGTGCCCACATGGATGTGTGCACACTGAAGTGTTAGAATGAGTGTGCCCACATTGAGGTGTGCACACTGAACTGTTAGAATGAGTGTGTCCACATGGAGGTGTGGACACTGAACTGTTAGAATGAGTGTGCCCACATGGAGGTGTGCACACTGAACTGTTAGAAGGTGTCCACATGGAGGTGTGCACAATGAACTGTTAGAATGATTGTGTCCACATGTCGGTGTGCACACTGAACTGTAAAAATGTCTGTGCCCACATGGAGGTGTCCACACTGAACTGTTAGAATGAGTGTGTCCACATGGAGGTGTGCACACCGAAGTGTTAGAATTTGTCCACATGGAGGTGTGCACACTGAACTGTTAGAATGAGTGTGTCCACATGGAGGTGTGCACACTGAACTGATAGAATGAGTGGGTCCACATGGAGGTGTGCACACTGAACTGTTAGATTGAGTGTGTCCACTTGGACGTGTGCACACTGAACTATTAGAATGAGTGTGCCCACATGGAGGTGTGCACACTGAACTGTTAGAATGAGTGTGTCCACATGGAGGTGTGCACACTGAACTGTTAGAATGAGTGTGTCCACATGGAGGTGTACACACTGAACTGTTAGAATGAGTGTGCCCACATGGAGGTGTGCACACTGAACTGTTAGAATATTTCCACATGGAGGTGTGCACACTGTATTGTTAGAATGAGTGTGTCCACATGTAGCTGTGCACACTGAACTGTTAGAATGAGTATGCCCACATGGAGGTGTGCACACTGAACTGTTAGAATGACTGTGCCCACATGGAGGTGTGCACACTGAACTGTTAGAATGATTGTGCCCACATGGAGGTGTGCACACTGAACTGTTTGAATGAGTGTGTCCACATGGAGGTGTTCACACTGAACTGTTAGAATGACTATGCCCACATGGAGGTGTGCACACTGAACTGTTAGAATGAGTGTGTCCCTGTGGAGGTGTGCACACTGAAATGTTAGAATGAGTGTGTCCACATGAGGTGTGCACACTGAACTGTTAGAATGAGTGTGCCAACATGGAGGTGTGCACACTGAACTGTTAGAATATGTCCACATGGAGGTGTGCACACTGAACTGTTAGAATGAGTGTGTCCACATGGAGGTGTGCACACTGAACTGTTAGAATGAGTATGTCCACATGGAGGTGTGCACACTGAACTGTTAGAATGAGTATGCCCACATGGAGGTGTGCACACTGAACTGTTAGAATGAGTGTGTCCACATGGAAGTGTGCACACTGAACTGTTAGAATGAGTGTGCTTACATGGAGCTGTGCACACTGTATTGTTAGAATGAGTGTGTCCACATGGAGGTGTGCACACTGTATTGTTAGAATGAGTGTGCCCACATGGAGGTATGCACACTGAACTGTTAGAATGAGTATGTCCACATGGAGGTGTGCACACTGAACTGTTAGAATGAGTGTGCCCACATGGAGGTGTGCACACTGAACTCTTAGAATGAGTGTGTCCACATGGAGGTGTGCACACTGAACTGTTAGAATTAGTCTATCCCTGTGGAGATGTGCACAGTGAACTGTTAGAATGAGTGTGTCTACATGGAGGTGTGCACACTGAACTGTTAGAATGTGTCCACATGGAGGTGTGCACACTGTATTGTTAGAATGAGTGTGTCCACATGGAGGTGTGCACACTGAACTGTTAGAATGAGTGTGTCCACATGGAGGTGTGCACACTGAACTGTTAGAATGAGTGTGTCGACATGGAGGTGTGCACACTGAACTGTTAGAATGAGTGTGTCCACATGGAGGTGTGCACACTGAACTGTTAGAATGAGTGTGGCCACATGGAGGTGTGCACAATGAACTGTTAGAATGACTGTGTACACATGGAGGTGTGCACACTGAAATGTTAGAATGTGTCCACAGGGAAGTGGGCACACTGAAATGTTAGAATGAGTGTGCCCACATGGAGGTGTGCACACTGAACTGTTAGAATGAGTGTGTCTACATAGAGGTGTGGACACTGAACTGTTAGAATGAGTGTGTCCATATGGAGGTGTGCACACTGAACTGTTAGAATGAGTGTGTCCACATGGAGGTGTGCACACTGAACTGTTAGAATGAGTGTGTCCACATGGAGGTGTGCACACTGAACTGTTAGAATGAGTTTATCCCTGTGGAGGTGTGCACACTGAACTGTTAGAATGAGTGTGTCCACATGGAGGTGTGCACACTGAACGGTTAGAATGACTGTGCCCACATGGAGGTGTGCACACTGTTTTCTTAGAATGAGTATGCCCACATGGAGGTGTGCACACTGAACTGTTAGAATGAGTGTGTCCACATGGAGGTGTGCACATTGAACTGTTAGAATGAGTGTGTCCACATTGAGGTGTGCACACTGAACTGTTAGAATGAGTGTGTCCACATGGAGGTGTGCACACTGAACTGTTAGAATGAGTGTGCCCACATGGAGGTGTGCACACTGAACTGTTAGAATGAGTGTGTCCACATGGAGGTGTGCACACTGAACTTTTAGAATGAGTGTGCCCACATGGAGGTGTGCACACTGAACTGTTAGAATATGTCCACATGGCGGTGTGCACACTGTATTGTTAGAATGAGTGTATCCACATGGAGGTGTGCACACTGAACTGTTAGAATGAGTGTGTCCACATGAAGGTGTGTACACTGAACTGTTAGATTGAGTGTGTCCACATGGAGGTGTGCACACTGAACTGTTAGAATGAGTGTGTCCACATGGAAGTGTGCACACTGAACTGTTAGAATGAGTGTGCCCACATGGAGGTGTGCACACTGAACTGTTAGAATGACTGTGTCCACATGGAGGTGTGCACACTGAACTGTTAGAATGACTGTGCTTACATAGAGGTTTGCACACTGAACTGTTAGAATGAGTGTGTCCACATGGAGGTGTGCACACTGAACTGTTAGAATATGTCCACATGGAGGTGTGCACACTGTATTATTAGAATGAGTGTGTCCACATGGAGGTGTGCACACTGAACTGTTAGAATATGTCCACATGGAGGTGTGCACACTGTATTGTTAGAATGAGTGTGTCCACATGGAGGTGTGCACACTGAACTGTTAGAATGAGTGTGTCCACATGGAATTGTGAACACTGAATTGTTAGAATGAGTTTGCCACATGGAGGTGTGAACACTGAACTGTTAGAATGAGTGTGTCCACATGGAGGTGTGCACACTGAACTGTTAGAATGAGTGTGTCCACATGGAGGTGTGAACACTGAACTATTAGAATGAGTGTGCCCACATGGAGGTGTGCACACTGTTCTGTTAGAATGAGTATGCCCACAAGGAGGTGTGCACACTGAACTGTTAGAATGAGTGTGCCCACATGGAGGTGTGCACACTGAACTGTTAGAATGAGTGTGCCCACATGGAGGTGTGCACACTGAACTGTTAGAATGAGTGTGTCCACATGGAGGTGTGCACACTGAACTGTTAGAATGAGTGTGTCCACATGGAGGTGTGCACACTGAACTGTTTGAATGAGTGTGTCCACATGGAGGTGGGAACACTGAACTGTTAGAATGAGTGTGTCCACATGGAAGTGTGCACACTGAACTGTTAGAATGAGTGTGCCCACATGGAGTTGTGCACACTGAACTGTTAGAATGAGTGTGTCCACATGGAGGTGTGCACACTGAATTGTTACAATGAGTTTATCCCTGTGGAGGTGTGCACACTGAACTGTTAGAATGAGTGTGTCCACATGGAGGTGTGCACACTGATCGGTTAGAATGAGTGTGCCCACATGGAGGTGTGCACACTGTTCTGTTAGAAAGAGTATGCCCACATGGAGGCGTGCACACTGAACTGTTAGAATGAGTGTGCCCACATGGAGGTGTGCACACTGAACTGTTAGAATGAGTATGTCCACATGGAGGTGTGCACACTGAACTGTTAGAATGAGTGTGTCCATATGGAGGTGTGCACACTGAACTGTTAGAATGAGTGTGTCCACATGGAGGTGTGCACACTGAACTGTTAGAATGAAAGTGCCCACATGGAGGTGTGCACACTGAACTGTTAGAATGAGTGTGTCCACATGGAGGTGTGCACACTGAACTGTTAGAATGAGTGTGTCCACATGGACGTGTGCACACTGAACTGTTAGAATGAGTGTGCCCACATGGAGGTGTGCACACTGAACTGTCAGAATGAGTGTGTCCACATGGAGGTGTGCACACTGAACTGTTAGAATGAGTGTGTCCACATGGAGGTGTACACACTGAACTGTTAGAATGAGTGTGCCCACATGGAGGTGTGCACACTGCACTGTTAGAATATGTCCACATGGAGGTGTGCACATTGTATTGTTAGAATGAATGTGTCCACATGGAGCTGTGCACACTGAACTGTTAGAATGAGTATGCCCACATGGAGGTGTGCACACTGAAATGTTAGAATGAGTGTGCCCACATGGAGGTGTGCACACTGAACTGTTAGAATGAGTGTGCCCACATGGATGTGTGCACACTGAACTGTTAGAATGAGTGTGCCCACATGGAGGTGTGCACACTGAACTGTTAGAATGAGTGTGTCCACATGGAGGTGTGGACACTGAACTGTTAGAATGAGTGTGTCCACATGGAGGTGTGCACACTGAACTATTAGAATGTGTCCACATGGAGGTGTGCACAATGAACTGTTAGAATGATTGTGTCCACATGGAGGTGTGCACACTGAACTGTTAAAATGTCTGTGCCCACATGGAGGTGTCCACACTGAACTGTTAGAATGAGTGTGTCCACATGGAGGTGTGCACACCGAAGTGTTAGAATTTGTCCACATGGAGGTGTGCACACTGAACTGTTAGAATGAGGGTGTCCACATGGAGGTGTGCACACTGAACTGATAGAATGAGTGTGTCCACATGGAGGTGTGCACACTGAACTGTTAGATTGAGTGTGTCCACATGGAGGTGTGCACACTGAACTGTTAGAATGAGTGTGCCCACATGGAGGTGTGCACACTGAACTGTTAGAATATGTCCACATGGAGGTGTGCACACTGAACTGTTAGAATGAGTGTGTCCACATGGAGGTGTGCACAATGAACTGTTAGAATGAGTGTGTCCACATGGAGGTGTGCACACTGAACTGTTAGAATGAGTGTGTCCACTTGGACGTGTGCACACTGAACTGTTAGAATGAGTGTGCCCACATGGAGGTGAGCACACTGAACTGTTAGAATGAGTGTGTCCACATGGAGGTGTGCACACTGAACTGTTAGAATGAGTGTGTCCACATGGAGGTGTACACACTGAACTGTTAGAATGAGTGTGCCCACATGGAGGTGTGCACACTGAACTGTTAGAATATTTCCACATGGAGGTGTGCACACTGTATTGTTAGAATGAGTGTGTCCACATGGAGCTGTGCACACTGAACTGTTAGAATGAGTATGCCCACATGGAGGTGTGCACACTGAACTGTTAGAATGAGTGTGCCCACATGGAGGTGTGCACACTGAACTGTTAGAATGAGTATGTCCACATGGAAGTGTGCACACTGAATTGTTATAATGAGTGTGTCCACATGGAGGTGTGCACACTGAACTGTTAGAATGAGTGTGTCCACATGGAGGTGTGCACACTGAACTGTTAGAATGACTGTGCCCACATGGAGGTGTGCACACTGAACTGTTAGAATGACTGTGCCCACATGGAGGTGTGCACACTGAACTGTTTGAATGAGTGTGTCCACATGGAGGTGTTCACACTGAACTGTTAGAATGACTGTGCCCACATGGAGGTGTGCACACTGAACTGTTAGAATGAGTGTGTCCCTGTGGAGGTGTGCACACTGAAATGTTAGAATGAGTGTGTCCACATGAGGTGTGCACACTGAACTGTTAGAATGAGTGTGCCAACATGGAGGTGTGCACACTGAACTGTTAGAATATGTCCACATGGAGGTGTGCACACTGAACTGTTAGAATGAGTGTGTCCACATGGAGGTGTGCACACTGAACTGTTAGAATGAGTATGTCCACATGGAGGTGTGCACACTGAACTGTTAGAATGAGTATGCCCACATGGAGGTGTGTACACTGAACTGTTAGAATGAGTGTGTCCCCATGGAGGTGTGCACACTGAACTGTTAGAATGAGTGTGTCCACATGGAGGTGTGCACACTGAACTGTTAGAATGAGTGTGCACACATGGAGGTGTGCACACTGAACTGTTAGAATGAGTGTGTCCACATGGAAGTGTGCACACTGAACTGTTAGAATGAGTGTGCTTACATGGAGCTGTGCACACTGTATTGTTAGAATGAGTGTGTCCACATGGAGGTGTGCACACTGTATTGTTAGAATGAGTGTGCCCACATGGAGGTTTGCACACTGAACTGTTAGAATGAGTATGTCCACATGGAGGTGTGCACACTGAACTGTTAGAATGAGTGTGCCCACATGGAGGTGTGCACACTGAACTGTTAGAATGAGTGTGTCCACATGGAGGTGTGCACACTGAACTGTTAGAATTAGTGTATCCCTGTGGAGATGTGCACACTGAACTGTTAGAATGAGTGTGTCTACTTGGAGGTGTGCACACTGAACTGTTAGAATATGTCCACATGGAGGTGTGCACACTGTATTGTTAGAATGAGTGTGTCCACATGGAGGTGTGCACACTGAACTGTTAGAATGAGTGTGTCCACATGGAGGTGTGCACACTGAACTGTTAGAATGAGTGTGTCCACATGGAGGTGTGCACACTGAACTGTTAGAATGAGTGTGCCCACATGGAGGTGTGCACACTGAACTGTTAGAATGAGTGTGTCCACATGGAGGTGTGCACACTGAACTGTTAGAATGAGTGTGTCCACATGGAGGTGTGCACACTGAACTGTTAGAATGAGTGTGCCCACATGGAGTTGTGCACACTGAACTGTTAGAATGACTGTGTCCATATGGAGGTGTGCACACTGAACTGTTAGAATGAGTGTGTCCACATGGAGGTGTGCACACTGAACTGTTAGAATGAGTGTGCCCACATGGAGGTTGCACACTGAACTGTTAGAATGAGTGTGCCCACATGGAGGTGTGCACACGGAACTGTTAGAATATGTCCACATGGAGGTGTGCACACTGCATTGTTAGAATGAGTGTGTCCACATGGAGGTGTGCACACTGAACGGTTAGAATGAGTGTGCCCACATGGAGGTGTGCACACTGTTCTGTTAGAATGAGTATGCCCACATGGAGGTGTGCACACTGAACTGTTAGAATGAGTGTGTCCACATGGAGGTGTGCACATTGAACTGTTAGAATGAGTGTGTCCACATGGAAGTGTGCACACTGAACTGTTAGAATGAGTGTGCCCACATGGAGGTGTGCACACTGAACTGTTAGAATGACTGTGTCCACATGGAGGTGTGCACACTGAACTGTTAGAATGACTGTGCTTACATAGAGGTTTGCACACTGAACTGTTAGAATGAGTGTGTCCACATGGAGGTGTGCACACTGAACTGTTAAAATATGTCCACATGGAGGTGTGCACACTGTATTATTAGAATGAGTGTGTCCACATGGAGGTGTGCACACTGAACTGTTAGAATATGTCCACATGGAGGTGTGCACACTGTATTGTTAGAATGAGTGTGTCCACATGGAGGTGGGCACACTGAACTGTTAGAAGGAGTGTGTCCACATGGACGTGTGCACACTGAACTGTTAGAATGAGTGTGTCCACATGGAGGTGTGCACACTGAACTGTTAGAATGAGTGTATCCCTGTGGAGGTGTGCACACTGAACTGTTAGAATGAGTGTGTCTACATGGAGGTGTGCACACTGAAATGTTAGAGTGTGTCCACATGGAGGTGTGCACACTGAACTGTTAGAATGAGTGTGCCCACATGGAGGTGTGCACACTGAAATGTTAGAGTGTGTCCACATGGAGGTGTGCACACTCAACTGTTAGAATGAGTGTGCCCACATGGAGGTGTGCACACTGAAATGTTAGAATGACTGTGTCCACATGGAGGTGTGCACACTGAACTGTTAGAATGAGTGTGTCCACATGGAATTGTGAACACTGAACTGTTAGAATGAGTTTGCCACTAGGAGGTGTGCACACTGAACTGTTAGAATGAGTGTGTCCACATGGAGGTGTGCACACTGAACTGTTAGAATGAGTGTGTCCACATGGAGGTGTGCACACTGAACTATTAGAATGAGTGTGCCCACATGGAGGTGTGCACACTGTTCTGTTAGAATGAGTATGCCCACAAGGAGGTGTGCACACTGAACTGTTAGAATGAGTGTGCCCACATGGAGGTGTGCACACTGAACTGTTAGAATGAGTGTGTCCACATGGAGGTGTGCACACTGAACTGTTAGAATGAGTGTGTCCACATGGAGGTGTGCACACTGAACTGTTTGAATGAGTGTGTCCACATGGAGGTGGGAACACTGAACTGTTAGAATGAGTGTGTCCACATGGAGGTGTGCACACTGAATTGTTAGAATGAGTTTATCCCTGTGGAGGTGTGCACACTGAACTGTTAGAATGAGTGTGTCCACATGGAGGTGTGCACACTGATCGGTTAGAATGAGTGTGCCCACATGGAGGTGTGCACACTGTTCTGTTAGAAGGAGTATGCCCACATGGAGGTGTGCACACTGAACTGTTAGAATGAGTGTGCCCACATGGAGGTGTGCACACTGAACTGTTAGAATGAGTATGTCCACATGGAGGTGTGCACACTGAACTGTTAGAATGAGTGTGTCCATATGGAGATGTGCACACTGAACTGTTAGAATGAGTGTGTCCACATGGAGGTGTGCACACTGAACTGTTAGAATGAAAGTGCCCACTTGGAGGTGTGCACACTGAACTGTTAGAATGAGTGTGTCCACATGGAGGTGTGCACACTGAACTGTCAGAATGAGTGTGTCCACATGGAGGTGTGCACACTGAACTGTGAGAATGAGTGTGTCCCTGTGGAGGTGTGCACACTGAACTGTTAGAATGAGTGTGTCCACATGGAGGTGTGCACACTGAACTGTTAGAATGAGTGTGTCCACATGGAGGTGTGCACACTGAACTGTTAGAATGAGTGTGCCCCATTTTAAGTGTGCACACTGAACTGTTAGAATGAGTGTGCCCAAATGGAGGTGTGCAAACTGAACTGTTAGAATGAGTTTGCCCACAAGGAGATGTGCACACTGAACTGTTAGAATGAGTGTGTCCACATGGAGGTGTGTACACTGAACTGTTAGATTGAGTGTGCCCACATGGAGGTGTGCACACTGAACTGTTACAATGAGTGTGCCCACATGGAGGTGTGCACACTGAACTGTTAGAATGAGTGTGCCCACATGGAGGTGTGCACACTGAACTGTTAGAATGAGTGTGTCCACATGGAGGTGTGCACACTGAACTGTGTTAGAATGAGTGTGCCCACATGGAGTTGTGCACACTGAACTGTTAGAATGACTGTGTCCACATGGAGGTGTGCACACTGAACTGTTAGAATGATTGTGCCCACATGGAGGTGTGCACACTGAACTGTTAGAATGAGTGTGTCCCTGTGGAGGTGTGCACACTGAGCTGTTCGAATGAGTGTGTCCACATGGTGGTGTGCACACTGAACTGTTAGAATGAGTGTGTCCACATGGAGGTGTGCACACTGAACTGTTAGAATGAGTGTGTCCACATGGAGGTGTGCACAATGAACTGTTAGAATGAGTGTGTCAATGTGGAGGGTGTGCACATTGAAATGTTAGAATGAGTGTGTCCACATGGAGGTATGCACACTGAACTGTTAGAATGAGTGTGCCCACATGGAGTTGTGCAAACTGAACTGTTAGAATGACTATGTCCACATGGAGGTGTGCACACTGAACTGTTAGAATGAGTGTGCCCACATGGAGGTGTGCACACTGAACTGTGAGAATGAGTGTGTCCCTGTGGTGGTGTGCACACGGTACTGTTAGTTGAGTGTGTCTACATGGAGGTGTGCACACTGAAAATGTTAGAATGAGTGTGTCCACATGGAGGTGTGCACACTGAACTGTTAGAATATGTCCACATGGAGGTGTGCACACTGAAACTGTTAGAATGAGTGTGTCCACATGGAGGTGTGCACACTGAACTGTTAGAATGAGTGTATCCCTGTGGAGATGTGCACACTGAACTGTTAGAATGAGTGTGTCCACATGGAGGTGTGCACACTGAACTGTTAGAATGAGTGTGTCCACACGGAGGTGTGCACATTGAAATGTTAGAATGAGTGTGCCCACATGGAGGTGTGCACACTGAATTGTTAGAATGAGTGTGTCCACATGGAAGTGTGCACACTGAACTGTTAGAATGATTGTGTCCACATGCAGGTGTGCACACTGAACTGTTAGAATGAGTGTGTCCACCTGGAGGTGTGCACACTGAAATGTTAGAATGAGTGTGTCCACATGGAGGTGTGCACACTGAATATTTAGAATGAGTGTGCCCACATGGAGGTGTGCACACTGAACTGTTAGAATATGTCCACATGGAGATGTGCCCACTGAACTGTTAGAATGAGTGTGTCCACATGGAGGTGTGCACACTGAACTGTTAGAATGAGTGTGTCCACATGGAGGTGTGTACACTGAACTGTTAGAATGAGTGTGCCCACATGGAGGTGTGCACACTGAAATGTTAGAATGAGTGTGTCCACATGGAAGTGTGCACACTGAACTGTTAGAATGATTGTGTCCACATGCAGGTGTGCACACTGAACTGTTAGAATGAGTGTGTCCACATGGAGGTGTGCACACTGAACTTTTAGAATGAGTGTGTCCACATGGAGGTGTGCACACTGAACTTTTAGAATGAGTGTGCCCACATGGAGGTTGTCACACTGAACTGTTAGAATATGTCCACATGGAGGTGTGCACACTGTATTGTTAGAATGAGTGTGTCCACATGGCGGTGTGCACACTGAACTGTTAGAATGAGTGTGTCCACATGGAGGTGTGTACACTGAACTGTTAGATTGAGTGTGTCCACATGGAGGTGTGCACACTGAACTGTTAGAATGAGTGTGTCCACATGGAAGTGTGCACACTGAACTGTTAGAATGAGTGTGCCCACATGGAGGTGTGCACACTGAACTGTTAGAATGAGTGTGTCCACATGGAGGTGTGCACACTGAACTGTTAGAATGAGTGTATCCCTGTGGAGGTGTGCACACTGAACTGTTAGAATGAGTATGTCCACATGGAGGTGTGCACACTGAACTGTTAGAATGAGTGTGTCCACATGGAGGTGTGTACATTGAACTGTTAGAATGAGTGTGCCCACATGGAGGTGTGCACACTGAACTGTTAGAATATGTCCACATGGAGGTGTGCACACAGTATTGTTAGAATGAGTGTGTCCACATGGCGGTGTGCACACTGAACTGTTAGAATGAGTGTGTCCACATGGAGGTGTGCACACTGAACTGTTAGAATGAGTGTGTCCATATGGAGGTGTGCACACTGAACTGTTAGAATGAGTGTGTCCACATGGAAGTGTACACACTGAACTGTTAGAATGAGTGTGTCCACATGGAGGTGTGCACACTGAACTTTAGAATGACTATGTCCACATGGAGGTGTGCACACTGAACTGTTAGAATGAGTGTGTCCCTGTGGAGGTGTGCACACTGAACTGTTAGAATGAGTGTGTCCACATTGAGGTGTGCACACTGAACTTTTAGAATGAGTGTGCCCACATGGAGGTGTGCACACTGCACTGTTAGAATATGACTACATGGAGGTGTGCACACTGAACTGTTAGAATGAGTGTGCCCACATGGAGGTGTGCACACTGAACTGTTAGAATGAGTGTGTCCACATGTAGGTGTGCACACTGAACTGTTAGAATGAGTGTATCCCTGTGGAGATGTGCACACTGAACTGTTAGAATGAGTGTTTCCACATGTAGGTGTGCACACTGAACTTTTAGAATGAATGTGTCCACATGGAGGTGTGCAAACTGAACTGTTAGAATGAGTGTGTCCACATGGAGGTGTGCACACTGAACTGTTAGAATGAGTGTGTCCACATGGAGGTGTGCACACTGAACTGTTAGAATGAGTGTATCCCTGTGGAGGTGTGCACACTGAACTTTTAGAATGAGTGTGTCCACATGGAGGTGTGCACACTGAAGTGTTAGAATTTATCCTCATGGAGGTGTGCAAACTGAACTGTTAGAATGAGTGTGTCCACATGGAGGTGTGCACACTGAACTGTTAGAATGAGTGTGCCCACATGGAGGTGTGCACACTGAACTGTTAGAATGAGTGTGCCCACATGGAGGTGTGCACACTGAACTGTTAGAATGAGTGTGTCCACCTGGAGGTGTGCACACTGAAATGTTAGAATGAGTGTGTCCACATGGAGGTGTGCACACTGAATATTTAGAATGAGTGTGCCCACATTGAGGTGTGCACACTGAACTGTTAGAATATGTCCACATGGAGATGTGCACACTGAACTGTTAGAATGAGTGTGTCCACATGGAAGTGTACACACTGAACTGTTAGAATGAGTGTGTCCACATGGAGGTGTGCACACTGAACTTTAGAATGACTGTGTCCACATGGAGGTGTGCACACTGAACTGTTAGAATGAGTGTGTCCCTGTGGAGGTGTGCACACTGAACTGTTAGAATGAGTGTGTCCACATTGAGGTTTGCACACTGAACTTTTAGAATGAGTGTGCCCACATGGAGGTGTGCACACTGCACTGTTAGAATATGACTACATGGAGGTGTGCACACTGAACTGTTAGAATGAGTGTGCCTACATGGAGGTGTGCACACTGAACTGTTAGAATGAGTGTGTCCACATGTAGGTGTGCACACTGAACTGTTAGAATGAGTGTATCCCTGTGGAGATGTGCACACTGAACTGTTAGAATGAGTGTTTCCACATGTAGGTGTGCACACTGAACTGTTAGAATGAATGTGTCCACATGGAGGTGTGCAAACTGAACTGTTAGAATGAGTGTGTCCACATGGAGGTGTGCAAACTGAACTGTTAGAATGAGTGTGTCCACATGGAGGTGTGCACACTGAACTGTTAGAATGAGTGTATCCCTGTGGAGGTGTGCACACTGAACTTTTAGAATGAGTGTGTCCACATGGAGGTGTGCACACTGAAGTGTTAGAATTTATCCTCATGCAGGTGTGCAAACTGAACTGTTAGAATGAGTGTGTCCACATGGAGGTGTGCACACTGAACTGTTAGAATGAGTGTGCCCACATGGAGGTGTGCACACTGAACTGTTAGAATGAGTGTGCCCACATGGAGGTGTGCACACTGAACTGTTAGAATGAGTGTGCCCACATGGAAGTGTGCACACTGAACTGTTAGAATGAGTGTGTCCACATGGAGGTGTGCACACTGAACTGTTAGAATGAGTGTGCCCACATGGAGGTGTGCACACTGAACTGTTAGAATGAGTGTGCCCACATGGAGGTGTGCACACTGAACTGTTAGAATGAGTGTGCCTGTGGAGGTATGCACACTGAACTGTTAGAATGAGTGTGTCCACAGGGAGGTGTGCACACTGAACTGTTAGAATGAGTGTGTCCACATTGAGGTGTGCACACTGAACTTTTAGAATGAGTGTGCCCACATGGAGGTGTGCACACTGCACTGTTAGAATGAGTGTGCCCACATGGAGGTGTGCACACTGAACTGTTAGAATGAGTGTGTCCACATGTAGGTGTGCACACTGAACTGTTAGAATGAGTGTATCCCTGTGGAGATGTGCACACTGAACTGTTAGAATGAGTGTTTCCACATGTAGGTGTGCACACTGAACTTTTAGAATGAATGTGTCCACATGGAGGTGTGCAAACTGAACTGTTAGAATGAGTGTGTCCACATGGAGGTGTGCACACTGAACTGTTAGAATGAGTGTGTCCACATGGAGGTGTGCACACTGAACTGTTAGAATGAGTGTATCCCTGTGGAGGTGTGCACACTGAACTTTTAGAATGAGTGTGTCCACATGGAGGTGTGCACACTGAAGTGTTAGAATTTATCCTCATGGAGGTGTGCAAACTGAACTGTTAGAATGAGTGTGTCCACATGGAGGTGTGCACACTGAACTGTTAGAATGAGTGTGCCCACATGGAGGTGTGCACACTGAACTGTTAGAATGAGTGTGCCCACATGGAGGTGTGCACACTGAACTGTTAGAATGAGTGTGTCCACCTGGAGGTGTGCACACTGAAATGTTAGAATGAGTGTGTCCACATGGAGGTGTGCACACTGAATATTTAGAATGAGTGTGCCCACATTGAGGTGTGCACACTGAACTGTTAGAATATGTCCACATGGAGATGTGCACACTGAACTGTTAGAATGAGTGTGTCCACATGGAAGTGTACACACTGAACTGTTAGAATGAGTGTGTCCACATGGAGGTGTGCACACTGAACTTTAGAATGACTGTGTCCACATGGAGGTGTGCACACTGAACTGTTAGAATGAGTGTGTCCCTGTGGAGGTGTGCACACTGAACTGTTAGAATGAGTGTGTCCACATTGAGGTGTGCACACTGAACTTTTAGAATGAGTGTGCCCACATGGAGGTGTGCACACTGCACTGTTAGAATATGACTACATGGAGGTGTGCACACTGAACTGTTAGAATGAGTGTGCCTACATGGAGGTGTGCACACTGAACTGTTAGAATGAGTGTGTCCACATGTAGGTGTGCACACTGAACTGTTAGAATGAGTGTATCCCTGTGGAGATGTGCACACTGAACTGTTAGAATGAGTGTTTCCACATGTAGGTGTGCACACTGAACTGTTAGAATGAATGTGTCCACATGGAGGTGTGCAAACTGAACTGTTAGAATGAGTGTGTCCACATGGAGGTGTGCAAACTGAACTGTTAGAATGAGTGTGTCCACATGGAGGTGTGCACACTGAACTGTTAGAATGAGTGTATCCCTGTGGAGGTGTGCACACTGAACTTTTAGAATGAGTGTGTCCACATGGAGGTGTGCACACTGAAGTGTTAGAATTTATCCTCATGCAGGTGTGCAAACTGAACTGTTAGAATGAGTGTGTCCACATGGAGGTGTGCACACTGAACTGTTAGAATGAGTGTGCCCACATGGAGGTGTGCACACTGAACTGTTAGAATGAGTGTGCCCACATGGAGGTGTGCACACTGAACTGTTAGAATGAGTGTGCCCACATGGAAGTGTGCACACTGAACTGTTAGAATGAGTGTGTCCACATGGAGGTGTGCACACTGAACTGTTAGAATGAGTGTGCCCACATGGAGGTGTGCACACTGAACTGTTAGAATGAGTGTGCCCACATGGAGGTGTGCACACTGAACTGTTAGAATGAGTGTGCCTGTGGAGGTATGCACACTGAACTGTTAGAATGAGTGTGTCCACAGGGAGGTGTGCACACTGAACTGTTAGAATGAGTGTGTCCACATTGAGGTGTGCACACTGAACTTTTAGAATGAGTGTGCCCACATGGAGGTGTGCACACTGCACTGTTAGAATGAGTGTGCCCACATGGAGGTGTGCACACTGAACTGTTAGAATGAGTGTGCCCAAATGGAGGTGTGCACACTGAACTGTTAGAATGAGTGTGTCCACATGGAGGTGTGTACACTGAACTGTTAGAATGAGTGTGCCCACATGGAGTTGTGCACACTGAACTGTTAGAATGAGAGTGCCCACATGGAGGTGTGCACACTGAACTGTTAGAATGAGTGTGCCCACATGGAGGTGTGCACACTGAACTGTTAGAATGAGTGTGTCCACATGGAGGTTTGCACACTGAACTGTTAGAATGAGTGTGCCCACATGGAGTTGTGCACACTGAACTGTTAGAATGACTGTGTCCACATGGAGGTGTGCACACTGAACTGTTAGAATGACTGTGTCCACATGGAGGTGTGCACACTGAACTGTTAGAATGACTGTGCCCACATGGAGGTGTGCACACTGAACTGTTAGAATGAGTGTGTCCACATGGAAGTGTGCACACTGAACTGTTAGAATGATTGTGTCCACATGCAGGTGTGCACACTGAACTGTTAGAATGAGTGTGTCCACCTGGAGGTGTGCACACTGAAATGTTAGAATGAGTGTGTCCACATGGAGGTGTGCACACTGAATATTTAGAATGAGTGTGCCCACATGGAGGTGTGCACACTGAACTGTTAGAATATGTCCACATGGAGATGTGCACACTGAACTGTTAGAATGAGTGTGTCCACATGGAGGTGTGCACACTGAACTGTTAGAATGAGTGTGTCCACATGGAGGTGTGTACACTGAACTGTTAGAATGAGTGTGCCCACATGGAGGTGTGCACACTGAAATGTTAGAATGAGTGTGTCCACATGGAAGTGTGCACACTCAACTGTTAGAATGATTGTGTCCACATGCAGGTGTGCACACTGAACTGTTAGAATGAGTGTGTCCACATGGAGGTGTGCACACTGAACTGTTAGAATGAGTGTGTCCACATGGAGGTGTGCACACTGAACTTTTAGAATGAGTGTGCCCACATGGAGGTTGTCACACTGAACTGTTAGAATATGTCCACATGGAGGTGTGCACACTGTATTGTTAGAATGAGTGTGTCCACATGGCGGTGTGCACACTGAACTGTTAGAATGAGTGTGTCCACATGGAGGTGTGTACACTGAACTGTTAGATTGAGTGTGTCCACATGGAGGTGTGCACACTGAACTGTTAGAATGAGTGTGTCCACATGGAAGTGTGCACACTGAACTGTTAGAATGAGTGTGCCCACATGGAGGTGTGCACACTGAACTGTTAGAATGAGTGTGTCCACATGGAGGTGTGCACACTGAACTGTTAGAATGAGTGTATCCCTGTGGAAGTGTGCACACTGAACTGTTAGAATGAGTGTGTCCACATGGAGGTGTGCACACTGAACTGTTAGAATGAGTGTGTCCACATGGAGGTGTGTACATTGAACTGTTAGAATGAGTGTGCCCACATGGAGGTGTGCACACTGAACTGTTAGAATATGTCCACATGGAGGTGTGCACACAGTATTGTTAGAATGAGTGTGTCCACATGGCGGTGTGCACACTGAATTGTTAGAATGAGTGTGTCCACATGGAGGTGTGCACACTGAACTGTTAGAATGAGTGTGTCCATATGGAGGTGTGCACACTGAACTGGTAGAATGAGTGTGTCCACATGGAAGTGTACACACTGAACTGTTAGAATGAGTGTGTCCACATGGAGGTGTGCACACTGAACTTTAGAATGACTGTGTCCACATGGAGGTGTGCACACTGAACTTTTAGAATGAGTGTGCCCACATGGAGGTGTGCACACTGCACTGTTAGAATATGACTACATGGAGGTGTGCACACTGAACTGTTAGAATGAGTGTGCCCAAATGGAGGTGTGCACACTGAACTGTTAGAATGAGTGTGTCCACATGTAGGTGTGCACACTGAACTGTTAGAATGAGTGTATCCCTGTGGAGATGTGCACACTGAACTGTTAGAATGAGTGTTTCCACATGTAGGTGTGCACACTGAACTGTTAGAATGAATGTGTCCACATGGAGGTGTGCACACTGAGCTGTTAGAATGAGTGTGTCCACATGGAGGTGTGCACACTGAACTGTTAGAATGAGTGTGTCCACATGGAGGTGTGCACACTGAACTGTTAGAATGAGTGTGCCCACATGGAGGTGTGCACACTGAACTGTTAGAATGAGTGTGCCCACGTGGAGGTGTGCACACTGAACTGTTAGATTGAGTGTGCCCACATGCAGGTGTGCACACTGAACTGTTAGAATGCGTGTGCCCACATGGAGGTGTGCACACTGAACTGTTAGAATGAGTGTGCCCACATGGAGGTGTGCACACTGAACTGTTAGAATGAGTGTGCCCACATGGAAGTGTGCACACTGAACTGTTAGAATGAGTGTGTCCACATGGAGGTGTGCACACTGAACTGTTAGAATGAGTGTGCCCACATGGAGGTGTGCACACTGAACTGTTAGAATGAGTGTGCCCACATGGATGTGTGCACACTGAACTGTTAGAATGAGTGTGCCTGTGGAGGTATGCACACTGAACTGTTAGAATGAGTGTGTCCACAGGGAGGTGTGCACACTGAACTGTTAGAATGAGTGTGTCCACATTGAGGTGTGCACACTGAACTTTTAGAATGAGTGTGCCCACATGGAGGTGTGCACACTGCACTGTTAGAATATGTCCACATGGAGGTGTGCACACTGAACTGTTAGAATGAGTGTGCCCAAATGGAGGTGTGCACACTGAACTGTTAGAATGAGTGTGTCCACATGGAGGTGTGTACACTGAACTGTTAGAATGAGTGTGCCCACATGGAGTTGTGCACACTGAACTGTTAGAATGAGAGTGCCCACATGGAGGTGTGCACACTGAACTGTTAGAATGAGTGTGCCCACATGGAGGTGTGCACACTGAACTGTTAGAATGAGTGTGTCCACATGGAGGTTTGCACACTGAACTGTTAGAATGAGTGTGCCCACATGGAGTTGTGCACACTGAACTGTTAGAATGACTGTGTCCACATGGAGGTGTGCACACTGAACTGTTAGAATGACTGTGCCCACATGGAGGTGTGCACACTGAACTGTTAGAATGAGTGTGTCCCTGTGGAGGTGTGCACATTGAGCTGTTAGAATGAGTGTGTCCACATAGAGTTGTGCACACTGAACTGTTAGAATGAGTGTGTCCACATGGAGGTGTGCACACTGAACTGTTAGAATGAGTGTGTCCACATGGAGGTGTGCACAATGAATTGTTAAAATGAGTGTGTCCCTCTGGAGGTGTGCACACTGAACTGTTAGAATGAGTGTGTCCACATGGAGGTGTGCACACTGAAGTGTTTGAATTTATCCACATGGAGGTGTGCACACTGAACTGTTAGAATGAGTGTGTCCACATGGAGGTGTGCACACTGAACTGTTAGAATGAGTGTGGCCACATGGAGGTGTGCACACTCAACTGTTAGAATGAGTGTGTCCACATGGAGTTGTGCAGACTGAACTGTTAGAATGAGTGTGCCCACATGGAGGTGTGCACACTGAACTGTTAGAATGAGTGTGCCCACATGGAGGTGTGAACACTGAACTGTTAGAATGAGTGTGCCCACATGGAGGTGTGCACACTGAACTGTTAGAATGAGTGTGCCCACATGGAGGTGTGCACACTGAACTTTTAGAATGAGTGTGTCCACATGGAGGTGTGCACACTGAACTGTTAGAATGAGTTTGCCCACATGGAGGTGTGCACACTGAACTGTTAGAATGAGTGTGTCCACATGGAGATGTGCACAATGAACTGTTAGAATGAGTGTGTCCCTGTGGAGGTGTGCACACTGAAATGTTAGAATGAGTGTGTCCACATGGAGGTATGCACACTGAAGTGTTAGAATTTGGCCACATGGAGGTGTGCACACTGAACTGTTAGAATGAGTGTGCCCCCATGGAGTTGTGCACACTGAACTGTTAGAATGAGTGTGTCCACATGGAGGTGTGCAAACTGAACTGTTAGAATGAGTGTGTCCACATGGAGGTGTGCACACTGAACTGTTAGAATGACTGTGTCCACATGGAGGTGTGCACACTGAACTGTTAGAATGAGTTTGTCCCTGTGGAGGTGTGCACACTGAACTGTTAGAATGACTGTGTCCACATGGAGGTGTGCACACTGAACTGTTAGAATGAGTGTGTCCACATTGAGGTGTGCACACTGAACTTTTAGAATGAGTGTGCACACATGGAGGTGTGCACACTGCACTGTTAGAATATGTCCACATGGAGGTGTGCACAATGAACTGTTAGAATTAGTGTGCCCACATGGAGGTGTGCACACTGAACTGTTAGAATGAGTGTGTCCACATGGAGGTGTGCACACTGAACTGTTAGAATGAGTGTATCCCTGTGGAGATGTGCACACTGAACTGTTAGAATGAGTGTTTCCACATGGAGGTGTGCACACTGAACTGTTAGAATGAGTGTGTCCACATGGAGGTGTGCACACTGAACTGTTAGAATGAGTGTGCCCACATTTTAAGTGTGCACAATGAACTGTTAGATTGAGTGTGCCCAAATGGAGGTGTGCACACTGAACTGTTAGAATGAGTTTGCCCACATGGAGATGTGCACACTGAACTGTTAGAATGAGTGTGTCCACATGGAGGTGTGTACATTGAACTGTTAGAATGAGTGTGCCCACATGGAGGTGTGCACACTGAACTGTTAGAATGAGTGTGCCCACATGGAGGTGTGCACACTGAACTGTTAGAATGAGTGTGTCCACATGGAGGTGTGCACACTGAACTGTTAGAATGAGTGTATCCCTGTGGAGGTGTGCACACTGAGCTGTTAGAATGAGTGTGTCCACATGGAGGTGTGCACACTGAACTGTTAGAATGAGTGTGTCCACATGGAGGTGTGCACACTGAACTGTTAGAATGAGTGTGTCCACATGGAGGTGTGCACAATGAACTGTTAGAATGAGTGTGTCCCTGTGAAGGTGTGCACACTGAAATGTTAGAATGAGTGTGTCCACATGGAGGTATGCACACTGAACTGTTAGAATGAGTGTATCCCTGTGGAGATGTGCACACTGAACTGTTAGAATGAGTGTTTCCACATGGAGAGGTGCACACTGAACTGTTAGAATGAGTGTGTCCACGTGGAGGTGTGCACACTGAACTGTTAGAATGAGTGTGTCCACATGGAGGTGTGCACACTGAACTGTTAGAATGAGTGTGCCCACATGGAGGTGTGCACACTGAACTGTTAGAATGAGTGTGCCCACGTGGAGGTGTGCACACTGAACTGTTAGATTGAGTGTGCCCACATGCAGGTGTGCACACAGAACTGTTAGAATGAGTGTGTCCACATGGAGGTGTGCACACTGAACTGTTAGAATGAGTGTGTCCACATTGAGGTGAGCACACTGAACTTTTAGAATGAGTGTGCCCACATGGAGGTGTGCACACTGAACTGTTAGAATAAGTTTGCCAACATGGAGATGTGCACACTGAACTGTTAGAATAAGTTGTCCACATGGAGGAGGGTACACTGAACTGTTAGAATGAGTGTGTCCACATGGAGGTGTGCACACAGAACTGTTAGAATGAGTGTGTCCACATGGAGTTGTGCACACTGTTCTGTTAGAATGAGTGTATCCCTGTAGAGATGTCCACACTGAACTGTTAGAATGAGTGTCCACATGGAGGTGTGCACACTGAACTGTTAGAATGAGTGTGTCCACATGGAGGTGTGCACACTGAACTGTTAGGATGAGTGTGCCCACATGGAGGTGTTGACACTGAACTGTTAGAATGAGTGTATCCCTGTAGAGATGTGCACACTGAACTGTTAGAATGAGTGTCCACATGGAGGTGTGCACACTGAACTGTTAGAATGAGTGTGTATACATGGAGGTGTGCACATTGAACTGTTAGAATGAGTGTTCCCACATAAAGGTGTGCACACTGAACTGTTAGAATATGTCCACATGGGGGTGTGCACACTGTATTGTTAGAATGAGTGTGTCCACATGGAGGTGTGCACACTGAACTGTTAGAATGAGTGTATCCCTGTGAAGTTGTGCACACTGAACTGTTAGAATGAGTGTGTCCACATGGAGGTGTGCACACTGAACTGTTAGAATGAGTGTGTCCACATGGAGGTGTGCACACTGAACTGTTAGAATGAGTGTGTCCACATGGAGGTGTGCACAATGAACTGTTAGAATGAGTGTGTCAATGTGGAGGTGTGCACATTGAAATGTTAGAATGAGTGTGCCCACATGGAGGTGTGCACACTGAACTGTTAGAATGAGTGTGTCCACATGGAAGTGTGCACACTGAACTGTTAGAATGATTGTGTCCACATGCAGGTGTGCACACTGAACTGTTAGAATGAGTGTGTCCACATGGAGGTGTGCACACTGAACTGTTAGAATGAGTGTGCCCACATGGAGGTGTGCACACTGAACTGTTAGAATGAGTGTGTCCACATGGAGGTTTGCACACTGCACTGTTAGAATGAGTGTGCCCACATGGAGTTGTGCACACTGAACTGTTAGAATGACTGTGTCCACATGGAGGTGTGCACACTGAACTGTTAGAATGACTGTGCCCACATGGAGGTGTGCACACTGAACTGTTAGAATGAGTGTGTCCCTGTAGAGGTGTGCACACTGAGCTGTTAGAATGAGTGTGTCCACATGGAGGTGTGCACACTGAACTGTTAGAATGAGTGTGTCCACATGGAGGTGTGCACACTGAACTGTTAGAATGAGTGTGTCCACATGGAGGTGTGCACAATGAACTGTTAAAATGAGTGTGTCCCTCTGGAGGTGTGCACACTGAACTGTTAGAATGAGTGTGTCCACATGGAGGTGTGCACACTGAAGTGTTAGAATTTATCCACATGGAGGTGTGCACACTGAACTGTTAGAATGAGTGTGTCCACATTGAGGTGTGCACACTGAACTGTTAGAATGAGTGTGGCCACATGGAGGTGTGGACACTCAACTGTTAGAATGAGGGTGTCCACATGGAGGTGTGCAGACTGAACTGTTAGAATGAGTGTGCCCACATGGAGGTGTGCACACTGAACTGTTAGAATGAGTGTGCCCACATGGAGGTGTGCACACTGAACTGTTAGAATGAGTGTGCCCACATGGAGGTGTGCACACTGAACTGTTAGAATGAGTGTGCCCACATGGAGGTGTGCACACTGAACTGTTAGAATGAGTGTATCCACATGGAGGTGTGCACACTGAACTGTTAGAATGAGTGTGTCCACATGGAGGTGTGCACACTAAACTGTTAGAATGAGTTTGCCCACATGGAGGTGTGCACACTGAACTGTTAGAATGAGTGTGTCCACATGGAAATGTGCACAATGGACTGTTAGAATGAGTGTGTCCCTGTAGAGGTGGGCACACTTAAATGTTAGAATGACTGTGTCCACATGGAGGTATGCACACTGAAGTGTTAGAATTTGGCCACATGGAGGTGTGCACACTGAACTGTTAGAATGAGTGTGCCCACATGGAGTTGTGCACACTGAACTGTTAGAATGAGTGTATCCCTGTGGAGATGTGCACACTGTACTGTTAGAATGAGTGTGCCCACATGGAGGTGTGCACACTGAACTGTTAGAATGAGTGTGCCCACATGGAGGTGTGCACACTGAACTGTTAGAATGAGTGTGCCCACATGGAGGTGTGCACACTGAACTGTTAGAATGAGTGTGCCCACATGGAAGTGTGCACACTGAACTGTTAGAATGAGTGTGTCCACATGGAGGTGTGCACACTGAACTGTTAGAATGAGTGTGCCCACATGGAGGTGTGCACACTGAACTGTTAGAATGAGTGTGTCCACATGGAGGTGTGCACAATGAACTGTTAGAATGAGTGTGCCCACATGGAGGTGTGCACACTGAACTGTTAGAATGAGTGTGCCCACATGGATGTGTGCACACTGAACTGTTAGAATGAGTGTGTCCACATGGAGGTGTGCACACTGAAGTGTTTGAATTTATCCACATGGAGGTGTGCACACTGAACTGTTAGAATGAGTGTGTCCACATGGAGGTGTGCACACTGAACTGTTAGAATGAGTGTGGCCACATGGAGGTGTGCACACTCAACTGTAAGAATGAGTGTGTCCACATGGAGTTGTGCAGACTGAACTGTTAGAATGAGTGTGCCCACATGGAGGTGTGCACACTGAACTGTTAGAATGAGTGTGCCCACATGGAGGTGTGAACACTGAACTGTTAGAATGAGTGTGCCCACATGGAGGTGTGCACACTGAACTGTTAGAATGAGTGTGCCCACATGGAGGTGTGCACACTGAACTTTTAGAATGAGTGTGTCCACATGGAGGTGTGCACACTGAACTGTTAGAATGAGTTTGCCCACATGGAGGTGTGCACACTGAACTGTTAGAATGAGTGTGTCCACATGGAGATGTGCACAATGAACTGTTAGAATGAGTGTGTCCCTGTGGAGGTGTGCACACTGAAATGTTAGAATGAGTGTGTCCACATGGAGGTATGCACACTGAAGTGTTAGAATTTGGCCACATGGAGGTGTGCACACTGAACTGTTAGAATGAGTGTGCCCCCATGGAGTTGTGCACACTGAACTGTTAGAATGAGTGTGTCCACATGGAGGTGTGCAAACTGAACTGTTAGAATGAGTGTGTCCACATGGAGGTGTGCACACTGAACTGTTAGAATGACTGTGTCCACATGGAGGTGTGCACACTGAACTGTTAGAATGAGTTTGTCCCTGTGGAGGTGTGCACACTGAACTGTTAGAATGACTGTGTCCACATGGAGGTGTGCACACTGAACTGTTAGAATGAGTCTGTCCACATTGAGGTGTGCACACTGAACTTTTAGAATGAGTGTGCACACATGGAGGTGTGCACACTGCACTGTTAGAATATGTCCACATGGAGGTGTGCACAATGAACTGTTAGAATTAGTGTGCCCACATGGAGGTGTGCACACTGAACTGTTAGAATGAGTGTGTCCACATGGAGGTGTGCACAATGACCTGTTAGAATGAGTGTATCCCTGTGGAGATGTGCACACTGAACTGTTAGAATGAGTGTTTCCACATGGAGGTGTGCACACTGAACTGTTAGAATGAGTGTGTCCACATGGAGGTGTGCACACTGAACTGTTAGAATGAGTGTGCCCACATTTTAAGTGTGCACAATGAACTGTTAGATTGAGTGTGCCCAAATGGAGGTGTGCACACTGAACTGTTAGAATGAGTTTGCCCACATGGAGATGTGCACACTGAACTGTTAGAATGAGTGTGTCCACATGGAGGTGTGTACATTGAACTGTTAGAATGAGTGTGCCCACATGGAGGTGTGCACACTGAACTGTTAGAATGAGTGTGCCCACATGGAGGTGTGCACACTGAACTGTTAGAATGAGTGTGTCCACATGGAGGTGTGCACACTGAACTGTTAGAATGAGTGTATCCCTGTGGAGGTGTGCACACTGAGCTGTTAGAATGAGTGTGTCCACATGGAGGTGTGCACACTGAACTGTTAGAATGAGTGTGTCCACATGGAGGTGTGCACACTGAACTGTTAGAATGAGTGTGTCCACATGGAGGTGTGCACAATGAACTGTTAGAATGAGTGTGTCCCTGTGAAGGTGTGCACACTGAAATGTTAGAATGAGTGTGTCCACATGGAGGTATGCACACTGAACTGTTAGAATGAGTGTATCCCTGTGGAGATGTGCACACTGAACTGTTAGAATGAGTGTTTCCACATGGAGGGGTGCACACTGAACTGTTAGAATGAGTGTGTCCACGTGGAGGTGTGCACACTGAACTGTTAGAATGAGTGTGTCCACATGGAGGTGTGCACACTGAACTGTTAGAATGAGTGTGCCCACATGGAGGTGTGCACACTGAACTGTTAGAATGAGTGTGCCCACGTGGAGGTGTGCACACTGAACTGTTAGATTGAGTGTGCCCACATGCAGGTGTGCACACAGAACTGTTAGAATGAGTGTGTCCACATGGAGGTGTGCACACTGAACTGTTAGAATGAGTGTGTCCACATTGAGGTGAGCACACTGAACTTTTAGAATGAGTGTGCCCACATGGAGGTGTGCACACTGAACTGTTAGAATAAGTTTGCCAACAGGAGATGTGCACACTGAACTGTTAGAATAAGTTGTCCACATGGAGGAGGGTACACTGAACTGTTAGAATGAGTGTGTCCACATGGAGGTGTGCACACAGAACTGTTAGAATGAGTGTGTCCACATGGAGTTGTGCACACTGTTCTGTTAGAATGAGTGTATCCCTGTAGAGATGTCCACACTGAACTGTTAGAATGAGTGTCCACATGGAGGTGTGCACACTGAACTGTTAGAATGAGTGTGTCCACATGGAGGTGTGCACACTGAACTGTTAGGATGAGTGTGCCCACATGGAGGTGTTGACACTGAACTGTTAGAATGAGTGTATCCCTGTAGAGATGTGCACACTGAACTGTTAGAATGAGTGTCCACATGGAGGTGTGCACACTGAACTGTTAGAATGAGTGTGTATACATGGAGGTGTGCACATTGAACTGTTAGAATGAGTGTTCCCACATAAAGGTGTGCACACTGAACTGTTAGAATATGTCCACATGGGGGTGTGCACACTGTATTGTTAGAATGAGTGTGTCCACATGGAGGTGTGCACACTGAACTGTTAGAATGAGTGTATCCCTGTGAAGTTGTGCACACTGAACTGTTAGAATGAGTGTGTCCACATGGAGGTGTGCACACTGAACTGTTAGAATGAGTGTGTCCACATGGAGGTGTGCACACTGAACTGTTAGAATGAGTGTGTCCACATGGAGGTGTGCACAATGAACTGTTAGAATGAGTGTGTCAATGTGGAGGTGTGCACATTGAAATGTTAGAATGAGTGTGCCCACATGGAGGTGTGCACACTGAACTGTTAGAATGAGTGTGTCCACATGGAAGTGTGCACACTGAACTGTTAGAATGATTGTGTCCACATGCAGGTGTGCACACTGAACTGTTAGAATGAGTGTGTCCACATGGAGGTGTGCACACTGAACTGTTAGAATGAGTGTGCCCACATGGAGGTGTGCACACTGAACTGTTAGAATGAGTGTGTCCACATGGAGGTTTGCACACTGCACTGTTAGAATGAGTGTGCCCACATGGAGTTGTGCACACTGAACTGTTAGAATGACTGTGTCCACATGGAGGTGTGCACACTGAACTGTTAGAATGACTGTGCCCACATGGAGGTGTGCACACTGAACTGTTAGAATGAGTGTGTCCCTGTAGAGGTGTGCACACTGAGCTGTTAGAATGAGTGTGTCCACATGGAGGTGTGCACACTGAACTGTTAGAATGAGTGTGTCCACATGGAGGTGTGCACACTGAACTGTTAGAATGAGTGTGTCCACATGGAGGTGTGCACAATGAACTGTTAAAATGAGTGTGTCCCTCTGGAGGTGTGCACACTGAACTGTTAGAATGAGTGTGTCCACATGGAGGTGTGCACACTGAAGTGTTAGAATTTATCCACATGGAGGTGTGCACACTGAACTGTTAGAATGAGTGTGTCCACATTGAGGTGTGCACACTGAACTGTTAGAATGAGTGTGGCCACATGGAGGTGTGGACACTCAACTGTTAGAATGAGGGTGTCCACATGGAGGTGTGCAGACTGAACTGTTAGAATGAGTGTGCCCACATGGAGGTGTGCACACTGAACTGTTAGAATGAGTGTGCCCACATGGAGGTGTGCACACTGAACTGTTAGAATGAGTGTGCCCACATGGAGGTGTGCACACTGAACTGTTAGAATGAGTGTGCCCACATGGAGGTGTGCACACTGAACTGTTAGAATGAGTGTATCCACATGGAGGTGTGCACACTGAACTGTTAGAATGAGTGTGTCCACATGGAGGTGTGCACACTAAACTGTTAGAATGAGTTTGCCCACATGGAGGTGTGCACACTGAACTGTTAGAATGAGTGTGTCCACATGGAAATGTGCACAATGGACTGTTAGAATGAGTGTGTCCCTGTAGAGGTGGGCACACTGAAATGTTAGAATGACTGTGTCCACATGGAGGTATGCACACTGAAGTGTTAGAATTTGGCCACATGGAGGTGTGCACACTGAACTGTTAGAATGAGTGTGCCCACATGGAGTTGTGCACACTGAACTGTTAGAATGAGTGTATCCCTGTGGAGATGTGCACACTGTACTGTTAGAATGAGTGTGCCCACATGGAGGTGTGCACACTGAACTGTTAGAATGAGTGTGCCCACATGGAGGTGTGCACACTGAACTGTTAGAATGAGTGTGCCCACATGGAGGTGTGCACACTGAACTGTTAGAATGAGTGTGCCCACATGGAAGTGTGCACACTGAACTGTTAGAATGAGTGTGTCCACATGGAGGTGTGCACACTGAACTGTTAGAATGAGTGTGCCCACATGGAGGTGTGCACACTGAACTGTTAGAATGAGTGTGTCCACATGGAGGTGTGCACAATGAACTGTTAGAATGAGTGTGTCCCTGTGGAGGTGTGCACACTGAAATGTTAGAATGAGTGTGTCCACATGGAGGTATGCACACTGAAGTGTTAGAATTTGTCCACATGGAGGTGTGCACACTCTATTGTTAGAATGAGTGTGTCCACATGGAGGTGTGCACACTGAACTGTTAGAATGAGTGTGTCCCTGTGGAGGTGTGCACACTGAACTGTTAGAATGAGTGTGTCCACATGGAGGTGTGCACACTGAACTGTTAGAATGAGTGTGTCCACATTGAGGTGTGCACACTGAACTTTTAGAATGAGTGTGCCCACATGGAGGTGTGCACACTGCACTGTTAGAATATGTCCACATGGAGGTGTGCACACTGAACTGTTAGAATGAGTGTGCCCAAATGGAGGTGTGCACACTGAACTGTTAGAATGAGTGTGTCCACATGGAGGTGTGTACACTGAACTGTTAGAATGAGTGTGCCCACATGGAGTTGTGCACACTGAACTGTTAGAATGAGTGTGCCCACATGGAGGTGTGCACACTGAAATGTTAGAATGAGTGTGTCCACATGGAGGTATGCACACTGAAGTGTTAGAATTTGTCCACATGGAGGTGTGCACACTCTATTGTTAGAATGAGTGTGTCCACATGGAGGTGTGCACACTGAACTGTTAGAATGAGTGTGTCCCTGTGGAGGTGTGCACACTGAACTGTTAGAATGAGTGTGTCCACATGGAGGTGTGCACACTGAACTGTTAGAATGAGTGTGTCCACATTGAGGTGTGCACACTGAACTTTTAGAATGAGTGTGCCCACATGGAGGTGTGCACACTGCACTGTTAGAATATGTCCACATGGAGGTGTGCACACTGAACTGTTAGAATGAGTGTGCCCAAATGGAGGTGTGCACACTGAACTGTTAGAATGAGTGTGTCCACATGGAGGTGTGTACACTGAACTGTTAGAATGAGTGTGCCCACATGGAGTTGTGCACACTGAACTGTTAGAATGAGTGTGCCCACATGGAGGTGTGCACACTGAACTGTTAGAATGAGTGTGCCCACATGGAGGTGTGCACAGAGAACTGTTAGAATGAGTGTGTCCACATGGAGGTGTGCACACTGAACTGTTAGAATGAGTGTGCCCACATGGAGTTGTGCACACTGAACTGTTAGAATGACTGTGTCCACATGGAGGTGTGCACACTGAACTGTTAGAATGACTGTGCCCACATGGAGGTGTGCACACTGAACTGTTAGAATGAGTGTGTCCCTGTGGAGGTGTGCACACTGAGCTGTTAGAATGAGTGTGTCCACATAGAGTTGTGCACACTGAACTGTTAGAATGAGTGTGTCCACATGGAGGTGTGCACACTGAACTGTTAGAATGAGTGTGTCCACATGGGGTGTGCACAATGAACTGTTAAAATGAGTGTGTCCCTCTGGAGGTGTGCACACTGAACTGTTAGAATGAGTGTGTCCACATGGAGGTGTGCACACTGAAGTGTTAGAATTTATCCACATGGAGGTGTGCACACTGAACTGTTAGAATGAGTGTGTCCACATGGAGGTGTGCACACTTAACTGTTAGAATGAGTGTGGCCACATGGAGGTGTGCACACTCAACTGTTAGAATGAGTGTGTCCACATGGAGTTGTGCAGACTGAACTGTTAGAATGAGTGTGCCCACATGGAGGTGTGCACACTGAACTGTTAGAATGAGTGTGCCCACATGGAGGTGTGAACACTGAACTGTTAGAATGAGTGTGCCCACATGGAGGTGTGCACACTGAACTGTTAGAATGAGTGTGCCCACATGGAGGTGTGCACACTGACCTTTTAGAATGAGTGTGTCCACATGGAGGTGTGCACACTGAACTGTTAGAATGAGTGTGTCTACATGGAGATGTGCACAATGAACTGTTAGAATGAGTGTGTCCCTGTGGAGGTGTGCACACTGAAATGTTAGAATTAGTGTGTCCACATGGAGGTATGCACACTGAAGTGTTAGAATTTGGCCACATGGAGGTGTGCACACTGAACTGTTAGAATGAGTGTGCCCACATGGAGTTGTGCACACTGAACTGTTAGAATGAGTGTGTCCACATGGAGGTTTGCACACTGAACTGTTAGAATGAGTGTGCCCACATGGAGTTGTGCACACTGTTCTGTTAGAATGAGTATTCCCACATGGAGGTGTGCACACTTAACTGTTAGAAAGAGTTTGTCCCTGTGGAGGTGTGCACACTGAACTGTTAGAATGAGTGTGTCCACATGGAGGTGTGCACACTGAACTGTTAGAATGAGTGTGTCCACATTGAGGTGTGCACACTGAACTTTTAGAATGAGTGTGCACACATGGAGGTGTGCACACTGCACTGTTAGAATATGTCCACATGGAGGTGTGCACAATGAACTGTTAGAATTAGTGTGCCCACATGGAGGTGTGCACACTGAACTGTTAGAATGAGTGTGTCCACATGGAGGTGTGCACACTGAACTGTTAGAATGAGTGTATCCCTGTGGAGATGTGCACACTGAACTGTTAGAATGAGTGTTTCCACATGGAGGTGTGCACACTGAACTGTTAAAATGAGTGTGTCCACATGGAGGTGTGCACACTGAACTTTAGAATGAGTGTGCCCACATTTTAAGTGTGCACACTGAACTGTTAGATTGAGTGTGCCCAAATGGAGGTGTGCACACTGAACTGTTAGAATGAGTTTGCCCACATGGAGATGTGCACACTGAACTGTTAGAATGAGTGTGTCCACATGGAGGTGTGTACATTGAACTGTTAGAATGAGTGTGCCCACATGGAGGTGTGCACACTGAACTGTTAGAATGAGTGTGCCCACATGGAGGTGTGCACACTGAACTGTTAGAATGAGTGTGCCCACATGGAGGTGTGCACACTGAACTGTTAGAATGAGTGTGTCCACATGGAGGTGTGCACACTGAACTGTTAGAATGAGTGTGCCCACATGGAGTTGTGCACACTGAACTGTTAGAATGACTGTGTCCACATGTTGGTGTGCACACTGAACTGTTAGAATGACTGTGCCCACATGGAGGTGTGCACACTGAACTGTTAGAATGAGTGTATCCCTGTGGAGGTGTGCACACTGAGCTGTTAGAATGAGTGTGTCCACATGGAGGTGTGCACACTGAACTGTTAGAATGAGTGTGTCCACATGGAGGTGTGCACACTGAACTGTTAGAATGAGTGTGTCCACATGGAGGTGTGCACAATGAACTGTTAGAATGAGTGTGTCCCTGTGGAGGTGTGCACACTGAACTGTTAGAATGAGTGTGTCCACATGGAGGTATGCACACTGAACTGTTAGAATGAGTGTATCCCTGTGGAGATGTGCACACTGAACTGTTAGAATGAGTGTTTCCACATGGAGGTGTGCACACTGAACTGTTAGAATGAGTGTGTCCACATGGAGGTGTGCACACTGAACTGTTAGAATGAGTGTGCCCACATTTTAAGTGTGCACACTGAACTGTTAGAATGAGTGTGTCCACATGGAGGTGTGCACACTGAACTGTTAGAATGAGTGTGCCCACATGGAGTTGTGCACACTGAACTGTTAGAATGACTGTGCCCACACGGAGGTGTGCACACTGAACTGTTAGAATGAGTGTGTCCCTGTGGAGGTGTGCACACTGAGCTGTTAGAATGAGTGTGTCCACATGGAGGTGTGCACACTGAACTGTTAGAATATGTGTGTCCACATGGAGGTGTGCACACTGAACTGTTAGAATGAGTGTGTCCACATGGAGGTGTGCACACTGTTCTGTTAGAATGAGTGTGCCCACATGGAGGTGTGCACACTGAACTGTTAGAATGAGTGTGCCCACATGGAGGTGTGCACACTGAACTGTTAGAATGAGTGTGCCCACATGGAGGTGTGCACACTGAACTGTTAGAATGAGTGTGTCCACATGGAGGTGTGCACACTGAACTGTTAGAATGAGTGTGTCCACATTGAGGTGTGCACACTGAACTTTTAGAATGAGTGTGCCCACATGGAGGTGTGCACACTGAACTGTTAGAATGAGTTTGCCCACATGGAGATGTGCACACTGAACTGTTAGAATAAGTTGTCCACATGGAGGAGGGTACACTGAACTGTTAGAATGAGTATGCCCACATGGAGGTGTGCACACTGAACTGTTAGAATGAGTGTGCCCACATGGAGGTGTGCACACTGAACTGTTAGAATGAGTGTGTCCACATGGAGGTGTGCACACTAAACTGTTAGAATGAGTGTGCCCACATGGAGTTGTGCACACTGAACTGTTAGAATGATTGTGTCCACATGGAGGTGTGCACACTGAAGTGTTAGAATGAGTGTATCCCTGTAGAGATGTGCACACTGAACTGTTAGAATGAGTGTCCACATGGAGGTGTGCACACTGAACTGTTAGAATGAGTGTGTCCACATGGAGGTGTGCACACTGAACTGTTAGAATGAGTGTGCCCACATAAAGGTGTGCACACTGAACTGTTAGAATATGTCCACATGGAGGTGTGCACACTGTATTGTTAGAATGAGTGTGTCCACATGGAGGTGTGCACACTGAACTGTTAGAATGAGTGTATCCCTGTGAAGTTGTGAACACTGAACTGTTAGAATGAGTGTGTCCACATGGACGTGTGCACACTGAACTGTTAGAATGAGTGTGCCCACATAAAGGTGTGCACACTGAACTGTTAGAATATGTCCACATGGAGGTGTGCACACTGTATTGTTAGAATGAGTGTGTCCACATGGAGGTGTGCACACTGAACTGTTAGAATGAGTGTGCCCACATGGAGGTGTGCACACTGAACTTTTAGAATGAGTGTGTCCACGTGGAGGTGTGCACACTGAACTGTTAGTATGAGTGTGCCCACATGGAGGTGTGCACACTGAACTGTTAGAATGAGTGTGCCCACATGGAGGTGTGCACACTGAACTGTTAGAATGAGTGTGCCCAAATGGAGTTGTGCAAACTGAACTGTTAGAATGACTGTGTCCACATGGAAGTGTGCACACTGAACTGTTAGAATGAGTGTGCCCACATGGAGGTGTGCACACTGAACTGTTAGAATGAGTGTGTCCCTGTGGAGGTGTGCACACTGAACTGTTAGAATGAGTGTGTCCACATGGAGGTGTGCACACTGAACTGTTAGAATGTGTGTGTCCACATGGAGTTGTGCACACTGAACTGTTAGAATGAGTGTGCCCACATGGAAGTGTGCACACTGAACTGTCAGAATGGGTGTGCCCACATGGAGGTGTGCACAATGAACTGTTAGAATGAGATTGCCCACATGGAGGTGTGCACACTGAACTGTTAGAATGAGTGTGTCCACATGGAGGTGTGCACACAGAACTGTTAGAATGAGTGTGCCCACATGGAGGTGTGCACACTGAACTGTTAGAATGAGTGTGCCCACATGGAAGTGTGCACACTGAACTGTTAGAATGAGTGTGTCCACATTCTAAGTGTGCACACTGAACTGTTAGAATGCGTGTGCCCAAATGGAGGTGTGCACACTGAACTGTTAGAATGAGTTTGCCCACATGGAGATGTGCACACTGAACTGTTACAATGAGTGTGTCCACATGGAGTTGTGTACACTGAACTGTTAGAATGAGTGTGCCCACATGGAGGTGTGCACACTGAACTGTTAGAATGAGTGTGCCCACATGGAGGTGTGCACACTGAACTGTTAGAATGAGTGTGTCCCTGTGGAGGTGTGCACACTGAACTGTTAGAAGGAGTGTGTCCATATGGAGGTGTGCACACTGAACTGTTAGAATGTGTGTGTCCACATGGAGTTGTGCACACTGAACTGTTAGAATGAGTGTGCCCACATGGAAGTGTGCACATGGAACTGTTAGAATGAGTGTGCCCACATGGAGGTGTGCACACTGAACTGTTAGAATGAGTGTGCCCACATGGAGGTGTGCACACTGAACTGTTAGAATGAGTGTGTCCACATGGAGGTGTGCACACTGAACTGTTAGAATGAGTGTGCCCACATGGAGGTGTGCACACTGAACTGTTAGAATGAGTGTGCCCACATGGAAGTGTGCACATTGAACTGTTAGAATGAGTGTGTCCACATGGAGATGTGCACAATGGACTGTTAGAATGAGTGTGTCCCTGTAGAGGTGGGCACACTGAAATGTTAGAATGAGTGTGTCCACATGGATGTATGCACACTGAAGTGTTAGAATTTGGCCACATGGAGGTGTGCACACTGAACTGTTAGAATGAGTGTGCCCACATGGAGTTGTGCACACTGAACTGTTAGAATGAGTGTATCCCTGTGGAGATGTGCACACTGTACTGTTAGAATGAGTGTGCCCACATGGAGGTGTGCACACTGAACTGTTAGAATGAGTGTGCCCACATGGAGGTGTGCACACTGAACTGTTAGAATGAGTGTGCCCACATGGAGGTGTGCACAGTGAACTGTTAGAATGAGTGTGCCCACATGGAAGTGTGCACACTGTACTGTTAGAATGAGTGTGTCCACATGGAGGTGTGCACACTGAACTGTTAGAATGAGTGTGCCCACATGGAGGTGTGCACACTGAACTGTTAGAATGAGTGTGTCCACATGGAGGTGTGCACAATGAACTGTTAGAATGAGTGTGTCCCTGTGGAGGTGTGCACACTGAACTGTTAGAATGAGTGTGCCCACATGGAGGTGTGCACACTGAAATGTTAGAATGAGTTTGTCCACATGGAGGTATGCACACTGAAGTGTTAGAAATTGTCCACATGGAGGTGTGCACACTGATCTGTTAGAATGACTGTGTCCACATGGAGGTGTGCACACTGAACTGTTAGAATGAGTGTGTCCCTGTGGAGGTGTGCACACTGAACTGTTAGAATGAGTGTGTCCACATGGAGGTGTGCACACTGAACTGTTAGAATGAGTGTGTCCACATTGAGGTGTGCACACTGAACTTTTAGAATGAGTGTGCCCACATGGAGGTGTGCACACTGCACTGTTAGAATATGTCCACATGGAGGTGTGCACACTGAACTGTTAGAATGAGTGTGCCCAAATGGAGGTGTGCACACTGAACTGTTAGAATGAGTGTGTCCACATGGAGGTGTGTACACTGAACTGTTAGAATGAGTGTGCACACATGGAGTTGTGCACACTGAACTGTTAGAATGAGTGTGCCCACATGGAGGTGTGCACACTGAACTGTTAGAATGAGTGTGCCCACATGGAGGTGTGCACACAGAACTGTTAGAATGAGTGTGTCCACATGGAGGTTTGCACACTGAACTGTTAGAATGAGTGTGCCCACATGGAGTTGTGCACACTGAACTGTTAGAATGACTGTGTCCACATGGAGGTGTGCACACTGAACTGTTAGAATGACTGTGCCCACATGGAGGTGTGCACACTGAACTGTTAGAATGAGTGTGTCCCTGTGGAGGTGTGCACACTGAGCTGTTAGAATGAGTGTGTCCACATAGAGTTGTGCACACTGAACTGTTAGAAAGAGTGTGTCCACATGGAGGTGTGCACACTGAACTGTTAGAATGAGTGTGTCCACATGGAGGTGTGCACAATGAACTGTTAAAATGAGTGTGTCCCTCTGGAGGTGTGCACACTGAACTGTTAGAATGAGTGTGTCCACATGGAGGTGTGCACACTGAAGTGTTAGAATTTATCCACATGGAGGTGTGCACACTGAACTGTTAGAATGAGTGTGTCCACATGGAGGTGTGCACACTGAACTGTTAGAATGAGTGTGGCCACATGGAGGTGTGCACACTCAACTGTTAGAATGAGTGTGTCCACATGGAGTTGTGCAGACTGAACTGTTAGAATGAGTGTGCCCACATGGAGGTGTGCACACTGAACTGTTAGAATGAGTGTGCCCACATGGAGGTGTGAACACTGAACTGTTAGAATGAGTGTGCCCACATGGAGGTGTGCACACTGAACTGTTAGAATGAGTGTGCCCACATGGAGGTGTGCACACTGAACTTTTAGAATGAGTGTGTCCACATGGAGGTGTGCACACTGAACTGTTAGAATGAGGTTGCCCACATGGAGGTGTGCACACTGAACTGTTAGAATGAGTGTGTCTACATGGAGATGTGCACAATGAACTGTTAGAATGAGTGTGTCCCTGTGGAGGTGTGCACACTGAAATGTTAGAATGAGTGTGTCCACATGGAGGTATGCACACTGAAGTGTTAGAATTTGGCCACATGGAGGTGTGCACACTGAACTGTTAGAATGAGTGTGCCCACATGGAGTTGTGCACACTGAACTGTTAGAATGAGTGTGTCCACATGGAGGTGTGCAAACTGAACTGTTAGAATGAGTGTGTCCACATGGAGGTGTGCACACTGA
Organism: Peromyscus eremicus; assembly: GCF_949786415.1. Lineage (NCBI taxonomy): Eukaryota > Metazoa > Chordata > Mammalia > Rodentia > Cricetidae > Peromyscus > Peromyscus eremicus. The sequence goes on from NW_026734739.1 coordinate 174,509, forward strand.
ACTGTTAGAATGAGTGTGTCCACATGGAGGTGTGCACACTGAACTGTTAGAATGAGTTTGTCCCTGTGGAGGTGTGCACACTGAACTGTTAGAATGAGTGTGTCCACATGGAGGTGTGCACACTGAACTGTTAGAATGAGTGTGTCCACATTGAAGTGTGCACACTGAACTTTTAGAATGAGTGTGCACACATGGAGGTGTGCACCCTGCACTGTTAGAATATGTCCACATGGAGGTGTGCACAATGAACTGTTAGAATTAGTGTGCCCACATGGAGGTGTGCACACTGAACTGTTAGAATGAGTGTGTCCACATGGAGGTGTGCACACTGAACTGTTAGAATGAGTGTATCCCTGTGGAGATGTGCACACTGAACTGTTAGAATGAGTGTTTCCACATGGAGGTGTGCACACTGAACTGTTAGAATGAGTGTGTCCACATGGAGGTGCGCACACTGAACTGTTAGAATGAGTGTGCCCACATTTTAAGTGTGCACACTGAACTGTAAGATTGAGTGTGCCCAAATGGAGGTGTGCACACTGAACTGTTAGAATGAGTTTGCCCACATGGAGATGTGCACACTGAACTGTTAGAATGAGTGTGTCCACATGGAGGTGTGCACACTGAACTGTTAGAATGAGTGTGCCCACATGGAGGTGTGCACACTGAACTGTTAGAATGAGTGTGCCCACATGAAGGTGTGCACACTGAACTGTTAGAATGAGTGTGTCCACATGGAGGTGTGCACACTGAACTGTTAGAATGAGTGTATCCCTGTGGAGGTGTGCACACTGAGCTGTTAGAATGAGTGTGTCCACATGGAGGTATGCACACTGAACTGTTAGAATGAGTGTATCCCTGTGGAGATGTGCACACTGAACTGTTAGAATGAGTGTGCCCACATGGAGGTGTGCACACTGAACTGTTAGAATGAGTGTGCCCAAATGGAGTTGTGCAAACTGAACTGTTAGAATGACTGTGTCCACATGGAAGTGTGCACACTGAACTGTTAGAATGAGTGTGCCCACATGGAGGTGTGCACACTGAACTGTTAGAATGAGTGTGTCCCTGTGGAGGTGTGCACACTGAACTGTTAGAATGAGTGTGTCCACATGGAGGTGTGCACACTGAACTGTTAGAATGTGTGTGTCCACATGGAGTTGTGCACACTGAACTGTTAGAATGAGTGTGCCCACATGGAAGTGTGCACACTGAACTGTCAGAATGGGTGTGCCCACATGGAGGTGTGCACAATGAACTGTTAGAATGAGATTGCCCACATGGAGTTGTGCACACTGAACTGTTAGAATGAGTGTGTCCACATGGAGGTGTGCACACTGAACTGTTAGAATGAGTGTGCCCACATGGAGGTGTGCACACTGAACTGTTAGAATGAGTGTGCCCACATGGAAGTGTGCACACTGAACTGTTAGAATGAGTTTGCCCACATGGAGGTGTGCACACTGAACTGTTAGAATGAGTGTGTCCACATGGAGGTGTGCACACTGAACTGTTAGAATGAGTGTGCCCACATTCTAAGTGTGCACACTGAACTGTTAGAATGCGTGTGCCCAAATGGAGGTGTGCACACTGAACTGTTAGAATGAGTTTGCCCACATGGAGATGTGCACACTGAACTGTTACAATGAGTGTGTCCACATGGAGGTGTGTACACTGAACTGTTAGAATGAGTGTGCCCACATGGAGGTGTGCACACTGAACTGTTAGAATGAGTGTGCCCACATGGAGGTGTGCACACTGAACTGTTAGAATGAGTGTGTCCCTGTGGAGGTGTGCACACTGAACTGTTAGAATGAGTGTGTCCATATGGAGGTGTGCACACTGAACTGTTAGAATGTGTGTGTCCACATGGAGTTGTGCACACTGAACTGTTAGAATGAGTGTGCCCACATGGAAGTGTGCACATGGAACTGTTAGAATGAGTGTGCCCACATGGAGGTGTGCACACTGAACTGTTAGAATGAGTGTGCCCACATGGAGGTGTGCGCACTGAACTGTTAGAATGAGTGTGTCCACATGGAGGTGTGCACACTGAACTGTTAGAATGAGTGTGCCCACATGGAGGTGTGCACACTGAACTGTTAGAATGAGTGTGCCCACATGGAAGTGTGCACACTGAACTGTTAGAATGAGTGTGTCCACATGGAGATGTGCACAATGGACTGTTAGAATGAGTGTGTCCCTGTAGAGGTGGGCACACTGAAATGTTAGAATGAGTGTGTCCACATGGATGTATGCACACTGAAGTGTTAGAATTTGGCCACATGGAGGTGTGCACACTGAACTGTTAGAATGAGTGTGCCCACATGGAGTTGTGCACACTGAACTGTTAGAATGAGTGTATCCCTGTGGAGATGTGCACACTGTACTGTTAGAATGAGTGTGCCCACATGGAGGTGTGCACACTGAACTGTTAGAATGAGTGTGCCCACATGGAGGTGTGCACACTGAACTGTTAGAATGAGTGTGCCCACATGGAGGTGTGCACAGTGAACTGTTAGAATGAGTGTGCCCACATGGAAGTGTGCACACTGAACTGTTAGAATGAGTGTGTCCACATGGAGGTGTGCACACTGAACTGTTAGAATGAGTGTGCCCACATGGAGGTGTGCACACTGAACTGTTAGAATGAGTGTGTCCACATGGAGGTGTGCACAATGAACTGTTAGAATGAGTGTGTCCCTGTGGAGGTGTGCACACTGAACTGTTAGAATGAGTGTGCCCACATGGAGGTGTGCACACTGAAATGTTAGAATGAGTGTGTCCACATGGAGGTATGCACACTGAAGTGTTAGAAATTGTCCACATGGAGGTGTGCACACTGATCTGTTAGAATGACTGTGTCCACATGGAGGTGTGCACACTGAACTGTTAGAATGAGTGTGTCCCTGTGGAGGTGTGCACACTGAACTGTTAGAATGAGTGTGTCCACATGGAGGTGTGCACACTGAACTGTTAGAATGAGTGTGTCCACATTGAGGTGTGCACACTGAACTTTTAGAATGAGTGTGCCCACATGGAGGTGTGCACACTGCACTGTTAGAATATGTCCACATGGAGGTGTGCACACTGAACTGTTAGAATGAGTGTGCCCAAATGGAGGTGTGCACACTGAACTGTTAGAATGAGTGTGTCCACATGGAGGTGTGTACACTGAACTGTTAGAATGAGTGTGCACACATGGAGTTGTGCACACTGAACTGTTAGAATGAGTGTGCCCAAATGGAGGTGTGCACACTGAACTGTTAGAATGAGTGTGCCCACATGGAGGTGTGCACACAGAACTGTTAGAATGAGTGTGTCCACATGGAGGTTTGCACACTGAACTGTTAGAATGAGTGTGCCCACATGGAGTTGTGCACACTGAACTGTTAGAATGACTGTGTCCACATGGAGGTGTGCACACTGAACTGTTAGAATGACTGTGCCCACATGGAGGTGTGCACACTGAACTGTTAGAATGAGTGTGTCCCTGTGGAGGTGTGCACACTGAGCTGTTAGAATGAGTGTGTCCACATAGAGTTGTGCACACTGAACTGTTAGAAAGAGTGTGTCCACATGGAGGTGTGCACACTGAACTGTTAGAATGAGTGTGTCCACATGGAGGTGTGCACAATGAACTGTTAAAATGAGTGTGTCCCTCTGGAGGTGTGCACACTGAACTGTTAGAATGAGTGTGTCCACATGGAGGTGTGCACACTGAAGTGTTAGAATTTATCCACATGGAGGTGTGCACACTGAACTGTTAGAATGAGTGTGTCCACATGGAGTTGTGCAGACTGAACTGTTAGAATGAGTGTGCCCACATGGAGGTGTGCACACTGAACTGTTAGAATGAGTGTGCCCACATGGAGGTGTGCACACTGAACTGTTAGAATGAGTGTGCCCACATGGAGGTGTGCACACTGAACTGTTAGAATGAGTGTGCCCACATGGAGGTGTGCACACTGAACTTTTAGAATGAGTGTGTCCACATGGAGGTGTGCACACTGAACTGTTAGAATGAGTTTGCCCACATGGAGGTGTGCACACTGAACTGTTAGAATGAGTGTGTCTACATGGAGATGTGCACAATGAACTGTTAGAATGAGTGTGTCCCTGTGGAGGTGTGCACACTGAAATGTTAGAATGAGTGTGTCCACATGGAGGTATGCACACTGAAGTGTTAGAATTTGGCCACATGGAGGTGTGCACACTGAACTGTTAGAATGAGTGTGCCCACATGGAGTTGTGCACACTGAACTGTTAGAATGAGTGTGTCCACATGGAGGTGTGCAAACTGAACTGTTAGAATGAGTGTGTCCACATGGAGGTGTGCACACTGAACTGTTAGAATGACTGTGTCCACATGGAGGTGTGCACACTGAACTGTTAGAATGAGTTTGTCCCTGTGGAGGTGTGCACACTGAACTGTTAGAATGAGTGTGTCCACATGGAGGTGTGCACACTGAACTGTTAGAATGAGTGTGTCCACATTGAAGTGTGCACACTGAACTTTTAGAATGAGTGTGCACACATGGAGGTGTGCACCCTGCACTGTTAGAATATGTCCACATGGAGGTGTGCACAATGAACTGTTAGAATTAGTGTGCCCACATGGAGGTGTGCACACTGAACTGTTAGAATGAGTGTGTCCACATGGAGGTGTGCACACTGAACTGTTAGAATGAGTGTATCCCTGTGGAGATGTGCACACTGAACTGTTAGAATGAGTGTTTCCACATGGAGGTGTGCACACTGAACTGTTAGAATGAGTGTGTCCACATGGAGGTGCGCACACTGAACTGTTAGAATGAGTGTGCCCACATTTTAAGTGTGCACACTGAACTGTTAGATTGAGTGTGCCCAAATGGAGGTGTGCACACTGAACTGTTAGAATGAGTTTGCCCACATGGAGATGTGCACACTGAACTGTTAGAATGAGTGTGTCCACATTGAGGTGTGTACATTGAACTGTTAGAATGAGTGTGCCCACATGGAGGTGTGCACACTGAACTGTTAGAATGAGTGTGCCCACATGGAGGTGTGCACACTGAACTGTTAGAATGAGTGTGCCCACATGGAGGTGTGCACACTGAACTGTTAGAATGAGTGTGTCCACATGGAGGTGTGCACACTGAACTGTTAGAATGAGTGTATCCCTGTGGAGGTGTGCACACTGAGCTGTTAGAATGAGTGTGTCCACATGGAGGTATGCACACTGAACTGTTAGAATGAGTGTATCCCTGTGGAGATGTGCACACTGAACTGTTAGAATGAGTGTTTCCACATGGAGGTGTGCACACTGAACTGTTAGAATGAGTGTGTCCACATGGAGGTGTGCACACTGAACTGTTAGAATGAGTGTGCCCACATTTTAAGTGTGCACACTGAACTGTTAGAATGAGTGTGTCCACATGGAGGTGTGCACACTGAACTGTTAGAATGAGTGTGCCCACATGGAGTTGTGCACACTGAACTGTTAGAATGACTGTGCCCACACGGAGGTGTGCACACTGAACTGTTAGAATGAGTGTGTCCCTGTGGAGGTGTGCACACTGAGCTGTTAGAATGAGTGTGTCCACATGGAGGTGTGCACACTGAACTGTTAGAATATGTGTGTCCACATGGAGGTGTGCACACTGAACTGTTAGAATGAGTGTGTCCACATGGAGGTGTGCACACTGAACTGTTAGAATGAGTGTGCCCACATGGAGGTGTGCACACTGAACTGTTAGAATGAGTGTGCCCACATGGAGGTGTGCACACTGAACTGTTAGAATGAGTGTGCCCACATGGAGGTGTGCACACTGAACTGTTAGAATGAGTGTGTCCACATGGAGGTGTGCACACTGAACTGTTAGAATGAGTGTGTCCACATTGAGGTGTGCACACTGAACTTTTAGAATGAGTGTGCCCACATGGAGGTGTGCACACTGAACTGTTAGAATGAGTTTGCCCACATGGAGATGTGCACACTGAACTGTTAGAATACGTTGTCCACATGGAGGAGGGTACACTGAACTGTTAGAATGAGTATGCCCACATGGAGGTGTGCACACTGAACTGTTAGAATGAGTGTGCCCACATGGAGGTGTGCACACTGAACAGTTAGAATGAGTGTGCCCACATGGAGGTGTGCACACTGAACTGTTAGAATGAGTGTGTCCACATGGAGGTGTGCACACTAAAATGTTAGAATGAGTGTGCCCACATGGAGTTGTGCACACTGAACTGTTAGAATGATTGTGTCCACATGGAGGTGTGCACACTGAACTGTTAGAATGAGTGTATCCCTGTAGAGATGTGCACACTGAACTGTTAGAATGACTGTCCACATGGAGGTGTGCACACTGAACTGTTAGAATGAGTGTGTCCACATGGAGGTGTGCACACTGAACTGTTAGAATGAGTGTGCCCACATAAAGGTGTGCACACTGAACTGTTAGAATATGTCCACATGGAGGTGTGCACACTGTATTGTTAGAATGAGTGTGTCCACATGGAGGTGTGCACACTGAACTGTTAGAATGAGTGTATCCCTGTGAAGTTGTGCACACTGAACTGTTAGAATGAGTGTGCCCACATGGAGGTGTGCACACTGAACTGTTAGAATGAGTGTTTCCCCATGGAGGTGTGCACACTGAACTGTTAGAATGAGTGTGCCCACATGGAAGTGTGCACACTGAACTGTTAGAATGAGTTTGCCCACATGGAGGTGTGCACACTGAACTGTTAGAATGAGTGTGTCCACATGGAGGTGTGCACACTGAAGTGTTAGAATGAGTGTGTCCACATTGAGGTGTGCACACTGAACTTTTAGAATGAGTGTGCCCACATGGAGGTGTGCACAATGAACTGTTAGAATATGTCCACATGGAGGTGTGCACACTGAACTGTTAGAATGAGTGTGCCCACATGGAGGTGTGCACACTGAACTGTTAGAATGAGTGTTTCCCCATTGAGGTGTGCACACTGAACTGTTAGAATGAGTGTGCCCACATTCTAAGTGTGCACACTGAACTGTTAGAATGCGTGTGCCCAAATGGAGGTGTGCACACTGAACTGTTAGAATGAGTTTGCCCACATGGAGATGTGCACACTGAACTGTTACAATGAGTGTGTCCACATGGAGGTGTGTACACTGAATTGTTAGAATGAGTGTGCCCACATGGAGGTGTGCACACTGAACTGTTAGAATGAGTGTGCCCACATGGAGGTGTGCACACTGAACTGTTAGAATGAGTGTGTCCCTGTGGAGGTGTGCACACTGAACTGTTAGAACGAGTGTGTCCATATGGAGGTGTGCACACTGAACTGTTAGAATGTGTGTGTCCACATGGAGTTGTGCACACTGAACTGTTAGAATGAGTGTGCCCACATGGAAGTGTGCACATGGAACTGTTAGAATGAGTGTGCCCACATGGAGGTGTGCACACTGAACTGTTAGAATGAGTGTGTCCACATGGAGGTGTGCACACTGAACTGTTAGAATGAGTGTGTCCACATGGAGGTGTGCACACTGAACTGTTAGAATTAGTGTGCCCACATGGAGGTGTGCACACTGAACTGTTAGAATGAGTGTGCCCACATGGAAGTGTGCACACTGAACTGTTAGAATGAGTGTGTCCACATGGAGATGTGCACAATGGACTGTTAGAATGAGTGTGTCCCTGTAGAGGTGGGCACACTGAAATGTTAGAATGAGTGTGTCCACATGGAGTTATGCACACTGAAGTGTTAGAATTTGGCCACATGGAGGTGTGCACACTGAACTGTTAGAATGAGTGTGCCCACATGGAGTTGTGCACACTGAACTGTTAGAATGAGTGTATCCCTGTGGAGATGTGCACACTGTACTGTTAGAATGAGTGTGCCCACATGGAGGTGTGCACACTGAACTGTTAGAATGAGTGTGCCCACATGGAGGTGTGCACACTGAACTGTTAGAATGAGTGTGCCCACATGGAGGTGTGCACACTGAACTGTTAGAATGAGTGTGCCCACATGGAGGTGTGCACACTGAACTGTTAGAATGAGTGTGTCCACATGGAGGTGTGCACACTGAACTGTTAGAATGAGTGTATCCCTGTGGAGGTGTGCACACTGAGCTGTTAGAATGAGTGTGTCCACATGGAGGTATGCACACTGAACTGTTAGAATGAGTGTATCCCTGTGGACATGTGCACACTGAACTGTTAGAATGAGTGTTTCCACATGGAGGTGTGCACACTGAACTGTTAGAATGAGTGTGTCCACATGGAGGTGTGCACACTGAACTGTTAGAATGAGTGTGCCCACATTTTAAGTGTGCACACTGAACTGTTAGAATGAGTGTGTCCACATGGAGGTGTGCACACTGAACTGTTAGAATGAGTGTGCCCACATGGAGTTGTGCACACTGAACTGTTAGAATGACTGTGCCCACACGGAGGTGTGCACACTGAACTGTTAGAATGAGTGTGTCCCTGTGGAGGTGTGCACACTGAGCTGTTAGAATGAGTGTGTCCACATGGAGGTGTGCACACTGAACTGTTAGAATATGTGTGTCCACATGGAGGTGTGCACACTGAACTGTTAGAATGAGTGTGTCCACATGGAGGTGTGCACACTGAACTGTTAGAATGAGTGTGCCCACATGGAGGTGTGCACACTGAACTGTTAGAATGAGTGTGCCCACATGGAGGTGTGCACACTGAACTGTTAGAATGAGTGTGCCCACATGGAGGTGTGCACACTGAACTGTTAGAATGAGTGTGTCCACATGGAGGTGTGCACACTGAACTGTTAGAATGAGTGTGTCCACATTGAGGTGTGCACACTGAACTTTTAGAATGAGTGTGCCCACATGGAGGTGTGCACACTGAACTGTTAGAATGAGTTTGCCCACATGGAGATGTGCACACTGAACTGTTAGAATACGTTGTCCACATGGAGGAGGGTACACTGAACTGTTAGAATGAGTATGCCCACATGGAGGTGTGCACACTGAACTGTTAGAATGAGTGTGCCCACATGGAGGTGTGCACACTGAACAGTTAGAATGAGTGTGCCCACATGGAGGTGTGCACACTGAACTGTTAGAATGAGTGTGTCCACATGGAGGTGTGCACACTAAAATGTTAGAATGAGTGTGCCCACATGGAGTTGTGCACACTGAACTGTTAGAATGATTGTGTCCACATGGAGGTGTGCACACTGAACTGTTAGAATGAGTGTATCCCTGTAGAGATGTGCACACTGAACTGTTAGAATGACTGTCCACATGGAGGTGTGCACACTGAACTGTTAGAATGAGTGTGTCCACATGGAGGTGTGCACACTGAACTGTTAGAATGAGTGTGCCCACATAAAGGTGTGCACACTGAACTGTTAGAATATGTCCACATGGAGGTGTGCACACTGTATTGTTAGAATGAGTGTGTCCACATGGAGGTGTGCACACTGAACTGTTAGAATGAGTGTATCCCTGTGAAGTTGTGCACACTGAACTGTTAGAATGAGTGTGCCCACATGGAGGTGTGCACACTGAACTGTTAGAATGAGTGTGCCCACATATAGGTGTGCACACTGAACTGTTAGAATGAGTGTGCCCACATGGAAGTGTGCACACTGAACTGTTAGAATGAGTTTGCCCACATGGAGGTGTGCACACTGAACTGTTAGAATGAGTGTGTCCACATGGAGGTGTGCACACTGAAGTGTTAGAATGAGTGTGTCCACATTGAGGTGTGCACACTGAACTTTTAGAATGAGTGTGCCCACATGGAGGTGTGCACAATGAACTGTTAGAATATGTCCACATGGAGGTGTGCACACTGAACTGTTAGAATGAGTGTGCCCACATGGAGGTGTGCACACTGAACTGTTAGAATGAGTGTTTCCCCATTGAGGTGTGCACACTGAACTGTTAGAATGAGTGTGCCCACATTCTAAGTGTGCACACTGAACTGTTAGAATGCGTGTGCCCAAATGGAGGTGTGCACACTGAACTGTTAGAATGAGTTTGCCCACATGGAGATGTGCACACTGAACTGTTACAATGAGTGTGTCCACATGGAGGTGTGTACACTGAATTGTTAGAATGAGTGTGCCCACATGGAGGTGTGCACACTGAACTGTTAGAATGAGTGTGCCCACATGGAGGTGTGCACACTGAACTGTTAGAATGAGTGTGTCCCTGTGGAGGTGTGCACACTGAACTGTTAGAACGAGTGTGTCCATATGGAGGTGTGCACACTGAACTGTTAGAATGTGTGTGTCCACATGGAGTTGTGCACACTGAACTGTTAGAATGAGTGTGCCCACATGGAAGTGTGCACATGGAACTGTTAGAATGAGTGTGCCCACATGGAGGTGTGCACACTGAACTGTTAGAATGAGTGTGTCCACATGGAGGTGTGCACACTGAACTGTTAGAATGAGTGTGTCCACATGGAGGTGTGCACACTGAACTGTTAGAATTAGTGTGCCCACATGGAGGTGTGCACACTGAACTGTTAGAATGAGTGTGCCCACATGGAAGTGTGCACACTGAACTGTTAGAATGAGTGTGTCCACATGGAGATGTGCACAATGGACTGTTAGAATGAGTGTGTCCCTGTAGAGGTGGGCACACTGAAATGTTAGAATGAGTGTGTCCACATGGAGTTATGCACACTGAAGTGTTAGAATTTGGCCACATGTAGGTGTGCACACTGAACTGTTAGAATGAGTGTGCCCACATGGAGTTGTGCACACTGAACTGTTAGAATGAGTGTATCCCTGTGGAGATGTGCACACTGTACTGTGAGAATGAGTGTGCCCACATGGAGGTGTGCACACTGAACTGTTAGAATGAGTGTGCCCACATGGAGGTGTGCACACTGAACTGTTAGAATGAGTGTGTCCACATGGAGGTGTGCACACTGAACTGTTAGAATGAGTGTGTCCACATTGAGGTGTGCACACTGAACTTTTAGAATGAGTGTGCCCACATGGAGGTGTGCACACTGAACTGTTAGAATGAGTTTGCCCACATGGAGATGTGCACACTGAACTGTTAGAATACGTTGTCCACATGGAGGAGGGTACACTGAACTGTTAGAATGAGTATGCCCACATGGAGGTGTGCACACTGAACTGTTAGAATGAGTGTGCCCACATGGAGGTGTGCACACTGAACTGTTAGAATGAGTGTGCCCACATGGAGGTGTGCACACTGAACTGTTAGAATGAGTGTGTCCACATGGAGGTGTGCACACTAAACTGTTAGAATGAGTGTGCCCACATGGAGTTATGCACACTGAACTGTTAGAATGATTGTGTCCACATGGAGGTGTGCACACTGAACTGTTAGAATGAGTGTATCCCTGTAGAGATGTGCACACTGAACTGTTAGAATGAGTGTCCACATGGAGGTGTGCACACTGAACTGTTAGAATGAGTGTGTCCACATGGAGGTGTGCACACTGAACTGTTAGAATGAGTGTGCCCACATAAAGGTGTGCACACTGAACTGTTAGAATATGTCCACATGGAGGTGTGCACACTGTATTGTTAGAATGAGTGTGTCCACATGGAGGTGTGCACACTGAACTGTTAGAATGAGTGTATCCCTGTGAAGTTGTGCACACTGAACTGTTAGAATGAGTGTGCCCACATGGAGGTGTGCACACTGAACTGTTAGAATGAGTGTTTCCCCATGGAGGTGTGCACACTGAACTGTTAGAATGAGTGTGCCCACATGGAAGTGTGCACACTGAACTGTTAGAATGAGTTTGCCCACATGGAGGTGTGCACACTGAACTGTTAGAATGAGTGTGTCCACATGGAGGTGTGCACACTGAAGTGTTAGAATGAGTGTGTCCACATTGAGGTGTGCACACTGAACTTTTAGAATGAGTGTGCCCACATGGAGGTTTGCACAATGAACTGTTATAATATGTCCACATGGAGGTGTGCACACTGAACTGTTAGAATGAGTGTGCCCACATGGAGGTGTGCACACTGAACTGTTAGAATGAGTGTTTCCCCATTGAGGTGTGCACACTGAACTGTTAGAATGAGTGTGCCCACATTCTAAGTGTGCACACTGAACTGTTAGAATGCGTGTGCCCAAATGGAGGTGTGCACACTGAACTGTTAGAATGAGTTTGCCCACATGGAGATGTGCACACTGAACTGTTACAATGAGTGTGTCCACATGGAGGTGTGTACACTGAACTGTTAGAATGAGTGTGCCCACATGGAGGTGTGCACACTGAACTGTTAGAATGAGTGTGCCCACATGGAGGTGTGCACACTGAACTGTTAGAATGAGTGTGTCCCTGTGGAGGTGTGCACACTGAACTGTTAGAATGAGTGTGTCCATATGGAGGTGTGCACACTGAACTGTTAGAATGTGTGTGTCCACATGGAGTTGTGCACACTGAACTGTTAGAATGAGTGTGCCCACATGGAAGTGTGCACATGGAACTGTTAGATTGAGTGTGCCCACATGGAGGTGTGCACACTGAACTGTTAGAATGAGTGTGCCCACATGGAGGTGTGCACACTGAACTGTTAGAATGAGTGTGTCCACATGGAGGTGTGCACACTGAACTGTTAGAATGAGTGTGTCCACATGGAGGTGTGCACACTGAACTGTTAGAATGAGTGTGCCCACATGGAGGTGTGCACACTGAACTGTTAGAATGAGTGTGCCCACATGGAAGTGTGCACACTGAAATGTTAGAATGAGTGTGTCCACATGGAGTTATGCACACTGAAGTGTTAGAATTTGGCCACATGGAGGTTTGCACACTGAACTGTTAGAATGAGTGTGCCCACATGGAGTTGTGCACACTGAACTGTTAGAATGAGTGTATCCCTGTGGAGATGTGCACACTGTACTGTTAGAATGAGTGTGCCCACATGGAGGTGTGCACACTGAACTGTTAGAATGAGTGTGCCCACATGGAGGTGTGCACACTGAACTGTTAGAATGAGTGTGCCCACATGGAGGTGTGCACAGTGAACTGTTACAATGAGTGTGCCCACATGGAAGTGTGCACACTGAACTGTTAGAATGAGTGTGTCCACATGGAGGTGTGCACACTGAACTGTTAGAATGAGTGTGCCCACATGGAGGTGTGCACACTGAACTGTTAGAATGAGTGTGTCCACATGGAGGTGTGCACAATGAACTGTTAGAATGAGTGTGTCCCTGTGGAGGTTTGCACACTGAAATGTTAGAATGAGTGTGTCCACATGGAGGTATGCACACTGAAGTGTTAGAAATTGTCCACATGGAGGTGTGCACACTGATCTGTTAGAATGACTGTGTCCACATGGAGGTGTGCACACTGAACTGTTAGAATGAGTGTGTCCCTGTGGAGGTGTGCACACTGAACTGTTAGAATGAGTGTGTCCACATAGAGGTGTGCACACTGAACTGTTAGAATGAGTGTGTCCACATTGAGGTGTGCACACTGAACTTTTAGAATGAGTGTGCCCACATGGAGGTGTGCACACTGCACTGTTAGAATATGTCCACATGGAGGTGTGCACACTGAACTGTTAGAATGAGTGTGCCCAAATGGAGGTGTGCACACTGAACTGTTAGAATGAGTGTGTCCACATGGAGGTGTGCACACTGAACTGTTAGAATGAGTGTGCACACATGGAGTTGTGCACACTGAACTGTTAGAATGAGTGTGCCCACATGGAGGTGTGCACACTGAACTGTTAGAATGAGTGTGCCCACATGGAGGTGTGCACACAGAACTGTTAGAATGAGTGTGTCCACATGGAGGTTTGCACACTGAACTGTTAGAATGAGTGTGCCCACATGGAGTTGTGCACACTGAACTGTTAGAATGACTGTGTCCACATGGAGGTGTGCACACTGAACTGTTAGAATGACTGTGCCCACATGGAGGTGTGCACACTGAACTGTTAGAATGAGTGTGTCCCTGTGGAGGTGTGCACACTGAGCTGTTAGAATGAGTGTGTCCACATAGAGTTGTGCACACTGAACTGTTAGAATGAGTGTGTCCACATGGAGGTGTGCACACTGAACTGTTAGAATGAGTGTGTCCACATGGAGGTGTGCACAATGAACTGTTAAAATGAGTGTGTCCCTCTGGAGGTGTGCACACTGAACTGTTAGAATGAGTGTGTCCACATGGAGGTGTGCACACTGAAGTGTTAGAATTTATCCACATGGAGCTGTGCACACTGAACTGTTAGAATGAGTGTGTCCACATGGAGGTGTGCACACTGAACTGTTAGAATGAGTGTGGCCACATGGAGGTGTGCACACTCAACTGTTAGAATGAGTGTGTCCACATGGAGTTGTGCAGACTGAACTGTTAGAATGAGTGTGCCCACATGGAGGTGTGCACACTGAACTGTTAGAATGAGTGTGCCCACATGGAGGTGTGAACACTGAACTGTTAGAATGAGTGTGCCCACATGGAGGTGTGCACACTGAACTGTTAGAATGAGTGTGCCCACATGGAGGTGTGCACACTGAACTTTTAGAATGAGTGTGTCCACATGGAGGTGTGCACACTGAACTGTTAGAATGAGTTTGCCCACATGGAGGTGTGCACACTGAACTGTTAGAATGAGTGTGTCTACATGGAGATGTGCACAATGAACTGTTAGAATTGGTGTGTCCCCGTGGAGGTGTGCACACTGAAATGTTAGAATGAGTGTGTCCACATGGAGGTATGCACACTGAAGTGTTAGAATTTGGCCACATGGAGGTGTGCACACTGAACTGTTAGAATGAGTGTGCCCACATGGAGTTGTGCACACTGAACTGTTAGAATGAGTGTGTCCACATGGAGGTGTGCAAACTGAACTGTTAGAATGAGTGTGTCCACATGGAGATGTGCACACTGAACTGTTAGAATGACTGTGTCCACATGGAGGTGTGCACACTGAACTGTTAGAATGAGTTTGTCCCTGTGGAGGTGTGCACACTGAACTGTTAGAATGAGTGTGTCCACATGGAGGTGTGCACACTGAACTGTTAGAATGAGTGTGTCCACATTGAGGTGTGCACACTGAACTTTTAGAATGAGTGTGCACACATGGAGGTGTGCACACTGCACTGTTAGAATATGTCCACATGGAGGTGTGCACAATGAACTGTTAGAATTAGTGTGCCCACATGGAGGTGTGCACACTGAACTGTTAGAATGAGTGTGTCCACATGGAGGTGTGCACACTGAACTGTTAGAATGAGTGTATCCCTGTGGAGATGTGCACACTGAACTGTTAGAATGAGTGTTTCCACATGGAGGTGTGCACACTGAACTGTTAGAATGAGTGTGTCCACATGGAGGTGTGCACACTGAACTGTTAGAATGAGTGTGCCCACATTTTAAGTGTGCACACTGAACTGTTAGAATGAGTGTGCCCAAATGGAGGTGTGCACACTGAACTGTTAGAATGAGTTTGCCCACATGGAGATGTGCACACTGAACTGTTAGAATGAGTGTGTCCACATTGAGGTGTGTACATTGAACTGTTAGAATGAGTGTGCCCACATGGAGGTGTGCACACTGAACTGTTAGAATGAGTGTGCCCACATGGAGGTGTGCACACTGAACTGTTAGAATGAGTGTGCCCATATGGAGGTGTGCACACTGAACTGTTAGAATGAGTGTATCCCTGTGGAGGTGTGCACACTGAGCTGTTAGAATGAGTGTGTCCACATGAAGGTGTGCACACTGAACTGTTAGAATGAGTGTGTCCACATGGAGGTGTGCACACTGAACTGTTAGAATGAGTGTGTCCACATGGAGGTGTGCACAATGAACTGTTAGAATGAGTGTGTCCCTGTGGAGGTGTGCACACTGAACTGTTAGAATGAGTGTGTCCACATGGAGGTATGCACACTGAACTGTTAGAATGAGTGTATCCCTGTGGAGATGTGCACACTGAACTGTTAGAATGAGTGTTTCCACATGGAGGTGTGCACACTGAACTGTTAGAATGAGTGTGTCCACATGGAGGTGTGCACACTGAACTGTTAGAATGAGTGTGCCCACATTTTAAGTGTGCACACTGAACTGTTAGAATGAGTGTGTCCACATGGAGGTGTGCACACTGAACTGTTAGAATGAGTGTGCCCACATGGAGTTGTGCACACTGAACTGTTAGAATGACTGTGCCCACACGGAGGTGTGCACACTGAACTGTTAGAATGAGTGTGTCCCTGTGGAGGTGTGCACACTGAGCTGTTAGAATGAGTGTGTCCACATGGAGGTGTGCACACTGAACTGTTAGAATATGTGTGTCCACATGGAGGTGTGCACACTGAACTGTTAGAATGAGTGTGTCCACATGGAGGTGTGCACACTGAACTGTTAGAATGAGTGTGCCCACATGGAGGTGTGCACACTGAACTGTTAGAATGAGTGTGCCCACATGGAGGTGTGCACACTGAACTGTTAGAATGAGTGTGCCCACATGGAGGTGTGCACACTGAACTGTTAGAATGAGTGTGTCCACATGGAGGTGTGCACACTGAACTGTTAGAATGAGTGTGTCCACATTGAGGTGTTCACACTGAACTTTTAGAATGAGTGTGCCCACATGGAGGTGTGCACAATGACTGTTAGAATGAGTTTGCCCACATGGAGGTGTGTACACTGAACTATTAGAATGAGTATGCCCACATGGAGGTGTGCACACTGAACTGTTAGAATGAGTGTGCCCACATGGAGGTGTGCACACTGAACTGTTAGAATGAGTGTGCCCACATGGAGGTGTGCACACTGAACTGTTAGAATGAGTGTGTCCACATGGAGGTGTGCACACTAAACTGTTAGAATGAGTGTGCCCACATGGAGTTGTGCACACTGAACTGTTAGAATGATTGTGTCCACATGGAGGTGTTCACACTGAACTGTTAGAATGAGTGTATCCCTGTAGAGATGTGTACACTGAACTGTTAGAATGAGTGTCCACATGGAGGTGTGCACACTGAACTGTTAGAATGAGTGTGTCCACATGGAGGTGTGCACACTGAACTGTTAGAATGAGTGTGCCCACATAAAGGTGTGCACACTGAACTGTTAGAATATGTCCACATGGAGGTGTGCACACTGTATTGTTAGAATGAGTGTGTCCACATGGAGGTGTGCACACTGAACTGTTAGAATGAGTGTATCCCTGTGAAGTTGTGCACACTGAACTGTTAGAATGAGTGTGTCCACGTGGAGGTGTGCACACTGAACTGTTAGTATGAGTGTGACCACATGGAGGTGTGCACACTGAACTGTTAGAATGAGTGTGCCCACATGGAGGTGTGCACACTGAACTGTTAGAATGAGTGTGCCCACATGGAGTTGTGCAAACTGAACTGTTAGAATGACTGTGTCCACATGGAAGTGTGCACACTGAACTGTTAGAATGAGTGTGCCCACATGGAGGTGTGCACACTGAACTGTTAGAATGAGTGTGTCCCTGTGGAGGTGTGCACACTGAACTGTTAGAATGAGTGTGTCCACATGGAGGTGTGCACACTGAACTGTTAGAATGTGTGTGCCCACATGGAGGTGTGCACACTGAACTGTTAGAATGAGTGTGCCCACATGGAAATGTGCACACTGAACTGTTAGAATGAGTTTGCCCACATGGAGGTGTGCACACTGAACTGTTAGAATGAGTGTGTCCACATGGAGGTGTGCACATTGAAGTGTTAGAATGAGTGTGTCCACATTGAGGTGTGCACACTGAACTTTTAGAATGAGTGTGCCCACATGGAGTTGTGCACAATGAACTGTTAGAATATGTCCACATGGAGGTGTGCACACTGAACTGTTAGAATGAGTGTGCCCACATGGAGGTGTGCACACTGAACAGTTAGAATGAGTGTTTCCCCATTGAGGTGTGCACACTGAACTGTTAGAATGAGTGTGCCCACATTCTAAGTGTGCACACTGAACTGTTAGAATGCGTGTGCCCAAATGGAGGTGTGCACACTGAACTGTTAGAATGAGTTTGCCCACATGGAGATGTGCACACTGAACTGTTACAATGAGTGTGTCCACATGGAGGTGTGTACACTGAACTGTTAGAATGAGTGTGCCCACATGGAGGTGTGCACACTGAACTGTTAGAATGAGTGTGCCCACATGGAGGTGTGCACACTGAACTGTTAGAATGAGTGTGTCCCTGTGGAGGTGTGCACACTGAACTGTTAGAATGAGTGTGTCCACATGGAGGTGTGCACACTGAACTGTTAGAATGTGTGTGTCCACATGGAGTTGTGCACACTGAACTGTTAGAATGAGTGTGCCCACATGGAAGTGTGCACACTGAACTGTTAGAATGAGTGTGCCCACATGGAGGTGTGCACACTGAACTGTTAGAATGAGTGTGCCCACATGGAGGTGTGCACACTGAACTGTTAGAATGAGTGTGTCCACATGGAGGTGTGCACACTGAACTGTTAGAATGAGTGTGCCCACATGGACTTGTGCACACTGAACTGTTAGAATGAGTGTGCCCACATGGAAGTGTGCACACTGAACTGTTAGAATGAGTTTGCCCACATGGAGGTGTGCACACTGAACTGTTAGAATGAGTGTGTCCACATGGAGGTGTGCACACTGAAGGGTTAGAATGAGTGTGTCCACATTGAGGTGTGCACACTGAACTTTTAGAATGAGTGTGCCCACATGGAGGTGTGCACAATGAAATGTTAGAATATGTCCACATGGAGGTGTGCACACTGAACTGTTAGAATGAGTGTGCCCACATGGAGGTGTGCACACTGAACTGTTAGAATGAGTGTTTCCCCATTGAGGTGTGCACACTGAACTGTTAGAATGAGTGTGCCCACATTCTAAGTGTGCACACTGAACTGTTAGAATGCGTGTGCCCAAATGGAGGTGTGCACACTGAACTGTTAGAATGAGTTTGCCCACATGGAGATGTGCACACTGAACTGTTACAATGAGTGTGTCCACATGGAGGTGTGTACACTGAACTGTTAGAATGAGTGTGCCCACATGGAGGTGTGCACACTGAACTGTTAGAATGAGTGTGCCCACATGGAGGTGTGCACACTGAACTGTTAGAATGAGTGTGCCCACATGGAGGTGTGCACACTGAACTGTTAGAATGAGTGTGTCCACATGGAGGTGTGCACACTGAACTGTTAGAATGAGTGTGCCCACATGGAGTTGTGCACACTGAACTGTAAGAATGACTGTGCCCACATGGAGGTGTGCACACTGAACTGTTAGAATGAGTGTGCCCACATGGAGTTGTGCAAAATGAACTGTTAGAATGACTGTGTCCACATGGAGGTGTGCACACTGAACTGTTAGAATGACTGTGCCCACATGGAGGTGTGCACACTGAACTGTTAGAATGAGTGTGTCCCTGTGGAGGTGTGCTCACTGAGCTGTTAGAATGAGTGTGTCCACATGGGGGTGCGGACACTGAACTGTTAGAATGAGTGTGCCCACATGGAAGTGTGCACACTGAACTGTTAGAATGAGTGTGCCCACATGGATGTGTGCACACTGAACTGTTAGAATAAGTGTGTCCACATGGAGGTGTGCACACTGAACTGTTAGAATGAGTGTGCCCACATGGAAGTGTGCACACTGAACTGTTAGAATGAGTTTGCCCACATGGAGGTGTGCACACTGAACTGTTAGAATGTGTGTGTCCACTTGGAGGTGTGCACACTGAACTGTTAGAATGAGTGTGCCCACATAGAGGTGTGCACACTGAGCTGTTAGAATGAGTGTGCCCACATGGAGGTGTGCACACTGAACTGTTAGAATGAGTGTGTCCACATGGTGGTGTGCACACTGAACTGTTAGAATGAGTGTGTCCACATGGAGGTGTGCACACTGAACTGTTTGAATGACTGTGTCCAATGGAGGTGTGCACACTGAACTGTTAGAATGACTGTGTCCCTATGGAGGTGTGCACACTGAACTGTTAGAATGAGTGTGTCCACTTGGAGGTGTGCACACTGAACCGTTAGAATGAGTGTGTCCACATGGAGGTGTGCACACTGAACTTTTAGAATGAGTGTGCCCACATGGAAGTGTGCACACTGACCTGTTAGAATATGTCCACATGGAGGTGTGCACACTGTATTGTTAAAATGAGTGTGTCCACATGGAGGTGTGCACACTGAACTGTTAGAATGAGTGTGTCCACATGGAGGTGTGTACACTGAACTGTTAGATAGAGTGTGTCCACATGGAGGTGTGCACACTGAACTGTTAGAATGAGTGTGTCCACATGGAGGTGTGCACACTGAACTGTTAGAATGAGTGTGTCCACATGGAGGTGTGCACACTGAACTGTTAGAATGAGTGTATCCCTGTAGAGATGTGCACACTGAACTGTTAGAATGAGTGTCCACATGGAGGTGTGCACACTGAACTGTTAGAATGAGTGTGTCCACATGGAGGTGTGCACACTGAACTGTTAGAATGAGTGTGCCCACATGGAGGTTTGCACACTGAACTGTTAGAATATGTTCACATGGAGGTGTGCACACTGTATTGTTAGAATGAGTGTGTCCACATGGAGGTGTGCACACTGAACTGTTAGAATGACTGTGTCCACATGGAGGTGTGCACACTGAACTGTTAGAATGAGTGTGTCCACATGGAGGTGTGCACACTGAACTGTTAGAATGAGTGTGTCCACATGGAGGTGTGCACACTGAACTGTTAGAATTAGTGTGTCCACATGGAAGTGTGCACACTGAACTGTTAGAATGAGTGTGCCCACATGGAGGTGTGCACACTGAACTGTTAGAATGAGTGTGTCCACATGGCGGTGTGCACACTGAACTGTTAGAATGAGTGTGCCCACATGGAGTTGTGCACACTGATCTGTTAGAATGAGTGTATCCCTGTGGAAGTGTGCACACTGAACTGTTAGAATGAGTGTGTCCACATGGAGGTGTGCACACTGAACTGTTAGAATGAGTGTGTCCCTGTGGAGGTGTGCACACTGAGCTGTTAGAATGAGTGTGTCCACATGGAGGTGTGCACACTGAACTGTTAGAATGAGTGTGTCCCCATGGAGGTGTGCACACTGAACTGTTAGAATGAGTGTGTCCACATGGAGGTGTGCACACTGAACTGTTAGAATGAGTGTGCCCACATGGAGGTGTGCACACTGAACTGTTAGAATGAGTGTTTCCCCATGGAGGTGTGCACACTGAACTGTTAGAATGAGTGTGCCCACATTTTAAGTGTGCACACTGAACTGTTAGAATGCATGTGCCCAAATGGAGGTGTGCACACTGAACTGTTAGAATGAGTTTGCCTACATGGAGATGTGCACACTGAACTGTTACAATGAGTGTGTCCACATGGAGGTGTGTACACTGAACTGTTAGAATGAGTGTGCCCACATGGAGGTGTGCACACTGAACTGTTAGAATGAGTGTGTACACATGGAGGTGTGCACACTGAACTGTTAGAATGAGTGTGCCCACATGGAGTTGTGCACACTGAACTGTAAGGATGACTGTGTCCACATGGAGGTGTGCACACTGAACTGTTAGAATGAGTGTGCCCACATGGAGTAGTGCAAAATGAACTGTTAGAATGACTGTGCCCACATGGAGGTGTGCACACTAAACTGTTAGAATGAGTGTGTCCCTGTGGAGGTGTGCTCACTGAGCTGTTAGAATGAGTGTGTCCACATGGGGGTGCGGACACTGAACTGTTAGAATGAGTGTGCCCACATGGAAGTGTGCACACTGAACTGTTAAAATGAGTGTGCCCACATGGAAGTGTGCACACTGAACTGTTAGAATGAGTGTGCCCACATGGAGGTGTGCACACTGAACTGTTAGAATGAGTGTGTCCACATGGAGGTGTGCACACTGAACTGTTAGAATGAGTGTGCCCACATGGAGGTGTGCACACTGAACTGTTAGAATGAGTGTGCCCACATGGAGGTGTGCACACTGAACTGTTAGAATGAGTGTGTCCACATGGAGGTGTGCACACTGAACTGTTAGAATGAGTGTGCCCACATGGAGGTGTGCACGCTGAACTGTTAGAATGAGTGTGCCCACATGGCGGTGTGCACACTGAACTGTTAGAATGACTGTGTCCTTTGGAGGTGTGCACACTGAACTGTTAGAATGAGTGTGTCCACATGGAGGTGTGCACACTGAACTGTTAGAATGAGTGTGTCCACATGGAGGTGTGCACACTGAACTTTTAGAATGAGTGTGCCCACATGGAAGTGTGCACACTGACCTGTTAGAATATGTCCACATGGAGGTGTGAACACTGTATTGTTAAAATGAGTGTGTCCACATGGAGGTGTGCACACTGAACTGTTAGAATGAGTGTGTCCACATGGAGGTGTGTACACTGAACTGTTAGATTGAGTGTGTCCACATGGAGGTGTGCACACTGAACTGTTAGAATGAGTGTGTCCACATGGAGATGTGCACACTGAACTGTTAGAATGAGTGTGTCCACATGGAGGTGTGCACACTGAACTGTTAGAATGAGTGTATCCCTGTAGAGATGTGCACACTGAACTGTTAGAATGAGTGTGCCCACATGGAGGTGTGCACAATGAACTGTTAGAATGAGTGTGTCCACATGGAGGTGTGCACACTGAACTGTTAGAATGAGTGTGCCCACATGGAGGTTTGCACACTGAACTGTTAGAATATGTTCACATGGAGGTGTGCACACTCTATTGTTAGAATGAGTGTGTCCACATGGAGGTGTGCACACTGAACTGTTAGAATGAGTGTGTCCACATGGAGGTGTGCACACTGAACTGTTAGAATGAGTGTGTCCACATGGAGGTGTGCACACTGAACTGTTAGAATGAGGGTGTCCACATGGAGGTGTGCACACTGAACTGTTAGAATGAGTGTATCCCTGTGAAGTTGTGCACACTGAACTGTTAGAATGAGTGTGTCCACATGGAGGTGTGCACACTGAACTGTTAGAATGAGTGTGTCCCTGTGGAGGTGTGCACACTGAGCTGTTAGAATGAGTGTGTCCACATGGAGGTGTGCACACTGAACTGTTAGAATGAGTGTGTCCCCATGGAGGTGTGCACACTGAACTGTTAGAATGAGTGTGTCCACATGGAGGTGTGCACACTGAACTGTTAGAATGAGTGTGCCCACATGGAGGTGTGCACACTGAACTGTTAGAATGAGTGTTTCCCCATGGAGGTGTGCACACTGAACTGTTAGAATGAGTGTGCCCACATTTTAAGTGTGCACACTGAACTGTTAGAATGCATGTGCCCAAATGGAGGTGTGCACACTGAACTGTTAGAATGAGTTTGCCTACATGGAGATGTGCACACTGAACTGTTACAATGAGTGTGTCCACATGGAGGTGTGTACACTGAACTGTTAGAATGAGTGTGCCCACATGGAGGTGTGCACACTGAACTGTTAGAATGAGTGTGTACACATGGAGGTGTGCACACTGAACTGTTAGAATGAGTGTGCCCACATGGAGTTGTGCACACTGAACTGTAAGGATGACTGTGTCCACATGGAGGTGTGCACACTGAACTGTTAGAATGAGTGTGCCCACATGGAGTAGTGCAAAATGAACTGTTAGAATGACTGTGCCCACATGGAGGTGTGCACACTAAACTGTTAGAATGAGTGTGTCCCTGTGGAGGTGTGCTCACTGAGCTGTTAGAATGAGTGTGTCCACATGGGGGTGCGGACACTGAACTGTTAGAATGAGTGTGCCCACATGGAAGTGTGCACACTGAACTGTTAAAATGAGTGTGCCCACATGGAAGTGTGCACACTGAACTGTTAGAATGAGTGTGCCCACATGGAGGTGTGCACACTGAACTGTTAGAATGAGTGTGTCCACATGGAGGTGTGCACACTGAACTGTTAGAATGAGTGTGCCCACATGGAGGTGTGCACACTGAACTGTTAGAATGAGTGTGCCCACATGGAGGTGTGCACACTGAACTGTTAGAATGAGTGTGTCCACATGGAGGTGTGCACACTGAACTGTTAGAATGAGTGTGCCCACATGGAGGTGTGCACGCTGAACTGTTAGAATGAGTGTGCCCACATGGCGGTGTGCACACTGAACTGTTAGAATGACTGTGTCCTTTGGAGGTGTGCACACTGAACTGTTAGAATGAGTGTGTCCACATGGAGGTGTGCACACTGAACTGTTAGAATGAGTGTGTCCACATGGAGGTGTGCACACTGAACTTTTAGAATGAGTGTGCCCACATGGAAGTGTGCACACTGACCTGTTAGAATATGTCCACATGGAGGTGTGAACACTGTATTGTTAAAATGAGTGTGTCCACATGGAGGTGTGCACACTGAACTGTTAGAATGAGTGTGTCCACATGGAGGTGTGTACACTGAACTGTTAGATTGAGTGTGTCCACATGGAGGTGTGCACACTGAACTGTTAGAATGAGTGTGTCCACATGGAGATGTGCACACTGAACTGTTAGAATGAGTGTGTCCACATGGAGGTGTGCACACTGAACTGTTAGAATGAGTGTATCCCTGTAGAGATGTGCACACTGAACTGTTAGAATGAGTGTGCCCACATGGAGGTGTGCACAATGAACTGTTAGAATGAGTGTGTCCACATGGAGGTGTGCACACTGAACTGTTAGAATGAGTGTGCCCACATGGAGGTTTGCACACTGAACTGTTAGAATATGTTCACATGGAGGTGTGCACACTCTATTGTTAGAATGAGTGTGTCCACATGGAGGTGTGCACACTGAACTGTTAGAATGAGTGTGTCCACATGGAGGTGTGCACACTGAACTGTTAGAATGAGTGTGTCCACATGGAGGTGTGCACACTGAACTGTTAGAATGAGGGTGTCCACATGGTGGTGTGCACACTGAACTGTTAGAATGAGTGTATCCCTGTGAAGTTGTGCACACTGAAATGTTAGAATGAGTGTGTCCACATGGAGGTGTGCACAATGAACTGTTAGAATGAGTGTGTCCACATGGAGGTGTGCACACTGAACTGTTAGAATGAGTGTGCCCACATGGAGGTGTGCACACTGTTCTGTTAGAATGAGTAGTCCCACATGGAGGTGTGCACACTTAACTGTTAGAATGAGTGTGCCCACATGGAGGTGTGCACACTGAACTGTTAGAATGAGTGGGTCCACATGGAGGTGTGCACACTGAAATGTTAGAATGAGTGTGTCCACATGGAAGTGTGCACACTGAACTGTACGAATGAGTGTGCCCACATGGATGTGTGCACACTGAACTGTTAGAATATGTCCACATGTAGGTGTGCACAGTGTATTGTTAGAATGAGTGTGTCCACATGGAGGTGTGCACACTGAACTGTTAGAATGAGTGTGTCCACATGGAGGTGTGCACACTGAACTGTTAGAATGAGTGTGTCCACATGGAGGTGTGCACACTGAACTGTTAGAATGAGTGAGTCCACATGGAAGTGTGCACACTGAACTGTTAGAATGCGTGTGCCCACATGGAGGTGTGCACACTGAACTGTTAGAATGAGTGTGCCCACATGGAGGTGTGCACACTGAACTGTTAGAATGAGTGTGTCCACATGGAGGTGTGCACACTGAACTGTTAGAATGAGTGTATCCCTGTTTAGGTGTGCACACTGAACTGTTAGAATGAGTGCAACCACATGGAGGTGTGCACCCTGAACTGTTAGAATAAGTGTGCCCACATGGAGGTGTGCACACTGAACTGTTAGAACGAGTGTGTCCACACGGAGGTGTGCACACTGAACTGTTAGAATGAGTGTGTCCACATGGAGGTGTGCACACTGAACTGTTAGAATGACTGTGTCCACATGGAGGTGTGCACACTGAACTGTTACAATGAGTGTGTCCACATGGAGGTGTGCACACTGAACTGTTACAATGACTGTGTCCCTGTGTAGGTGTGCACACTGAACTGTTAGAATGAGTGTGTCCACATGGAGGTGTGCACACTGAACTTTTAGAATGAGTGTTCCCACATGGAAGTGTGCACACTGAACTGTTAGAATATGTCCACATGGAGGTGTGCACACTGTATTATTAGAATGAGTGTGTCCACATGGAGGTGTGCACACTGAACTGTTAGAATGAGTGTGTCCACATGGAGGTGTGTACAATGAACTGTTAGATTGAGTGTGTCCACATGGAAGTGTGCACACTGAACTGTTAGAATGAGTGTGTCCACATGGAGGTGTGCACACTGAACTGTTAGAATGAGTGTGTCCACATGGAGGTGTGCACACTGAACTGTTAGAATGACTGTGTCCACATGGAGGTGTGCAAAATGAACTGTTAGAATGAGTGAATCCCTGTGGAGATGTGCACACTGAACTGTTAGAATAAGTGTGCCCACATGGACGTGTGCACACTGAACTGTTAGAATGAGTGTGTCCACATGGAGGTGTGCACACTGAACTGTTAGAATGAGTGTGCCCACATGGAGGTGTGCACACTGAACTGTGAGAATGAGTGTGCCCACATGGAGGTGTGCACACTGAACTGTTAGAATGACTGTGTCCACATAGAGGTGTGCACACTGAACTGTTAGAATGAGTGTGTCCACATGGAGGTGTGCACACTGAACTGTTAGAATGACTGTGTCCACATGGAGGTGTGCACACTGAACTGTTAGAATGACTGTGTCCCTGTGGAGGTGTGCACACTGAACTGTTAGAATGAGTGTGTCCATACGGAGGTGTGCACACTGAACTGTTAGAATGAGTGTGTCCACATGGAGGTGTGCACACTGAACTGTTAGAATGACTGTGTCCACATGGAGGTGTGCACACTGAACTGTTACAATGAGTGTGTCCACATGGAGGTGTGCACACTGAACTGTTACAATGACTGTGTCCCTGTGGAGGTGTGCACACTGAACTGTTAGAATGAGTGTGTCCACATGGAGGTGTGCACACTGAACTTTTAGAATGAGTGTGCCCACATGGAAGTGTGCACACTGAACTGTTAGAATATGTCCACATGGAGGTGTGCACACTGTATTGTTAGAATGAGTGTGTCCACATGGAGGTGTGCACACTGAACTGTTAAAATGAGTGTGTCCACATGGAGGTGTGTACAATGAACTGTTAGATTGAGTGTGTCCACATGGAAGTGTGCACACTGAACTGTTAGAATGAGTGTGTCCGCATGGATGTGTGCACAATGAACTGTTAGAATGAGTGTGTCCACATGGAGGTGTGCACACTGAACTGTTAGAATGACTGTGTCCATATGGGGTGTGCACAATGAACTGTTAGAATGAGTGTATCCCTGTGGAGATGTGCACACTGAACTGTTAGAATAAGTGTGCCCACATGGAGGTGTGCACACTGAACTGTTAGAATGAGTGTGTCCACATGGAGGTGTGCACACTGAACTGTTAGAATGAGTGTGCCCACATGGAGGTGTGCACACTGAACTGTGAGAATGAGTGTGCCCACATGGAGGTGTGCACACTGAACTGTTAGAATGAGTGTGTCCACATAGAGGTGTGCACACTGAACTGTTAGAATGAGTGTGTCCACATGGAGGTGTGCACACTGAACTGTTAGAATGACTGTGTCCACATGGAGGTGTGCACACTGAACTGTTAGAATGACTGTGTCCCTGTGGAGGTGTGCACACTGAACTGTTAGAATGAGTGTGTCCACATGGAGGTGTGCACACTGAACTGTTAGAATGAATGTGTCCACATGGAGGTGTGCACACTGAACTGTTAGAATGAGTGTGCCACCATGGAGGTGTGCACACTGAACTGTTAGATTGAGTGTGTCCACATGGAGGTGTGCACACTGAACTGTTAGAATGAGTGTATCCCTGTGGAGATGTGCACACTGAACTGTTAGAATGAGTTTGTCCACATGGAGGTGTGCACACTGAACTGTTAGAATGAGTGTGTCCACATGGTGGTGTGCACACTGAACTGTTAGAATGACTGTGTCCACAAGGAGGTGTGCACACTGAACTGTTAGAATGACTGTGCCCACATGGAAGTGTGCACACTGAACTGTTAGAATGAGTGTGTCCCTGTGGAGGTGTGCACACTGAACTGTTAGAATGAGTGTGTCCACATGGAGGTGTGCACACTGAACTGTTAGATTGAGTGTGTCCACATGGAGGTGTGCACACTGAACTGTTAGAATGACTGTGTCCCTCTGGAGGTGTGCACACTGAACTGTTAGAATGAGTGTGTCCACAAGGAGGTGTGCACACTGAACTGTTAGATTGAGTGTGTCCACATGGAGGTGTGCACACTGAACTGTTAGAATGAGTGTGCCCACATGGAGGTGTGCACAATGAACTGTTAGATTGAGTGTGTCCACATGGAGGTGTGCACACTGAACTGTTAGAATGAGTGTATCCCTGTGGAGATGTGCACACTGAACTGTTAGAATGAGTTTGTCCACATGGAGGTGTGCACACTGAACTGTTAGAATGAGTGTGCCCACATGGAGGTGTGCACACTGAACTGTTAGAATATGTCCACATGGAGGTGTGCACACTGTATTGTTAGAATGAGTGTGTCCACATGGAGGTGTGCACACTGAACTGTTAGAATGAGTGTGTCCACATAGAGGTGTGCACACTGAACTGTTAGAATGAGTGTGTCCACATGGAGGTTGCACACTGAACTGTTAGAATGAGTGTGTCCACATGGAAGTGTACACACTGAACTGTTAGAATGAGTGTGCCCACATGGAGGTGTGCACACTGAACTGTTAGAATGAGTGTGTCCACATGGAGGTGTGCATACTGAACTGTTAGAATGAGTGTATCCCTGTGGAGGTGTGCACTCTGAACTGTTAGAATGAGTGTGTCCACATGGAGGTGTGCACAATGAACTGTTAGAATGAGTGTGTCCACATGGAGGTGTGCCCACTGAACTGTTAGAATGAGTGTGCCCACATGGAGGTGTGCACACTGAACTGTTAGAATGAGTGTGCCCACATGGAGGTGTGCACACTGAACTGTTAGAATATGTCAACATGGAGGTGTGCACACTCTATTGTTAGAATGAGTGTGTCCACATGGAGGTGTGCACACTGAACTGTTAGAATGAGTGTATCCCTGTGAAGTTGTGCACACTGAACTGTTAGAATGAGTGTGTCCACATGGAAGTGTGCACACTGAACTGCTGGAATGAGTGTGTCCACATGGAGGTGTGCACACTGAACTGTTAGAATGAGTGTGTCCACATAGAGGTGTGCACACTGAACTGTTAGAATGAGTGAGTCCACATGGAAGTGTGCACACTGAACTGTTAGAATGCGTGTGCCCACATGGAGGTGTGCACAATGAACTGTTAGAATGAGTGTGCCCACATGGAGGTATGCACACTGAACTGTTAGAATGAGTGTGTCCACATGGAGGTGTGCACACTGAACTGTTAGAATGAGTGTATCCCTGTGGAGGTGTGCACACTGAGCTGTTAGAATGAGTGTGTCCACATGGAGGTGTGCACACTGAACTGTTAGAATGAGTGTGTCCACATGGAGGTGTGCACACTGAACTGTTAGAATGAGTGTGTCCACATGGAGGTGTGCACACTGAACTGTTAGAATGACTGTGTCCACATGGAGGTGTGCACACTGAACTGTTACAATGAGTGTGTCCACATGGAGGTGTGCACACTGAACTGTTAGAATGACTGTGTCCACATGGAGGTGTGCACACTGAACTGTTACAATGAGTGTGTCCACATGGAGGTGTGCACACTGAACTGTTAGAATGAGTGTGTCCACACGGAGGTGTGCACACTGAACTGTTAGAATGAGTGTGTCCACATGGAGGTGTGCACACTGAACTGTTAGAATGACTGTGTCCACATGGAGGTGTGCACACTGAACTGTTACAATGAGTGTGTCCACATGGAGGTGTGCACACTGAACTGTTACAATGACTGTGTCCCTGTGGAGGTGTGCACACTGAACTGTTAGAATGAGTGTGTCCACATGGAGGTGTGCACACTGAACTTTTAGAATGAGTGTGCCCACATGGAAGTGTGCACACTGAACTGTTAGAATATGTCCACATGGAGGTGTGCACACTGTATTGTTAGAATGAGTGTGTCCACATGGAGGTGTGCACACTGAACTGTTAGAATGAGTGTGTCCACATGGAGGTGTGTACAATGAACTGTTATATTGAGTGTGTCCACATGGAAGTGTGCACACTGAACTGTTAGAATGAGTGTGTCCGCATGGATGTGTGCACAATGAACTGTTAGAATGAGTGTGTCCACATTGGAGGTGTGCACACTGAACTGTTAGAATGACTGTGTCCATATGGGGTGTGCACAATGAACTGTTAGAATGAGTGTATCCCTGTGGAGATGTGCACACTGAACTGTTAGAATAAGTGTGCCCACATGGAGGTGTGCACACTGAACTGTTAGAATGAGTGTGTCCACATGGAGGTGTGCACACTGAACTGTTAGAATGAGTGTGCCCACATGGAGGTGTGCACACTGAACTGTGAGAATGAGTGTGCCCACATGGAGGTGTGCACACTGAACTGTTAGAATGAGTGTGTCCACATAGAGGTGTGCACACTGAACTGTTAGAATGAGTGTGTCCACATGGAGGTGTGCACACTGAACTGTTAGAATGACTGTGTCCACATGGAGGTGTGCACACTGAACTGTTAGAATGACTGTGTCCCTGTGGAGGTGTGCACACTGAACTGTTAGAATGAGTGTGTCCACATGGAGGTGTGCACACTGAACTGTTAGAATGAATGTGTCCACATGGAGGTGTGCACACTGAACTGTTAGAATGAGTGTGCCACCATGGAGGTGTGCACACTGAACTGTTAGATTGAGTGTGTCCACATGGAGGTGTGCACACTGAACTGTTAGAATGAGTGTATCCCTGTGGAGATGTGCACACTGAACTGTTAGAATGAGTTTGTCCACATGGAGGTGTGCACACTGAACTGTTAGAATGAGTGTGTCCACATGGTGGTGTGCACACTGAACTGTTAGAATGACTGTGTCCACAAGGAGGTGTGCACACTGAACTGTTAGAATGACTGTGCCCACATGGAAGTGTGCACACTGAACTGTTAGAATGAGTGTGTCCCTGTGGAGGTGTGCACACTGAACTGTTAGAATGAGTGTGTCCACATGGAGGTGTGCACACTGAACTGTTAGATTGAGTGTGTCCACATGGAGGTGTGCACACTGAACTGTTAGAATGACTATGTCCCTGTGGAGGTGTGCACACTGAACTGTTAGAATGAGTGTGTCCACAAGGAGGTGTGCACACTGAACTGTTAGATTGAGTGTGTCCACATGGAGGTGTGCACACTGAACTGTTAGAATGAGTGTGCCCACATGGAGGTGTGCACAATGAACTGTTAGATTGAGTGTGTCCACATGGAGGTGTGCACACTGAACTGTTAGAATGAGTGTATCCCTGTGGAGATGTGCACACTGAACTGTTAGAATGAGTTTGTCCACATGGAGGTGTGCACACTGAACTGTTTGAATGAGTGTGTCCACATGGTGGTTTGCAAACTGAACTGTTAGAATGACTGTGTCCACATGGAGGTGTGCACACTGAACTGTTAGAATGACTGTGCCCACATGGAGGTGTGCACACTGAACTATTAGAATGAGTGTGTCCCTGTGGAGGTGTGCACACTGAACTGTTAGAATGAGTGTGTCCACATGGAGGTTGCACACTGAACTGTTAGAATGAGTGTGTCCACATGGAAGTGTACACACTGAACTGTTAGAATGAGTGTGCCCACATGGAGGTGTGCACACTGAACTGTTAGAATGAGTGTGTCCACATGGAGGTGTGCACACTGAACTGTTAGAATGAGTGTATCCCTGTGGAGGTGTGCACTCTGAACTGTTAGAATGAGTGTGTCCACATGGAGGTGTGCACAATGAACTGTTAGAATGAGTGTGTCCACATGGAGGTGTGCCCACTGAACTGTTGGAATGAGTGTGCCCACATGGAGGTGTGCACACTGAACTGTTAGAATGAGTGTGCCCACATGGAGGTGTGCACACTGAACTGTTAGAATATGTCAACATGGAGGTGTGCACACTCTATTGTTAGAATGAGTGTGTCCACATGGAGGTGTGCACACTGAACTGTTAGAATGAGTGTATCCCTGTGAAGTTGTGCACACTGAACTGTTAGAATGAGTGTGTCCACATGGAAGTGTGCACACTGAACTGCTGGAATGAGTGTGTCCACATGGAGGTGTGCACACTGAACTGTTAGAATGAGTGTGTCCACATAGAGGTGTGCACACTGAACTGTTAGAATGAGTGAGTCCACATGGAAGTGTGCACACTGAACTGTTAGAATGCGTGTGCCCACATGGAGGTGTGCACAATGAACTGTTAGAATGAGTGTGCCCACATGGAGGTATGCACACTGAACTGTTAGAATGAGTGTGTCCACATGGAGGTATGCACACTGAACTGTTAGAATGAGTGTATCCCTGTGGAGGTGTGCACACTGAGCTGTTAGAATGAGTGTGTCCACATGGAGGTGTGCACACTGAACTGTTAGAATGAGTGTGTCCACATGGAGGTGTGCACACTGAACTGTTAGAATGAGTGTGTCCACATGGAGGTGTGCACACTGAACTGTTAGAATGACTGTGTCCACATGGAGGTGTGCACACTGAACTGTTACAATGAGTGTGTCCACATGGAGGTGTGCACACTGAACTGTTAGAATGACTGTGTCCACATGGAGGTGTGCACACTGAACTGTTACAATGAGTGTGTCCACATGGAGGTGTGCACACTGAACTGTTAGAATGAGTGTGTCCACACGGAGGTGTGCACACTGAACTGTTAGAATGAGTGTGTCCACATGGAGGTGTGCACACTGAACTGTTAGAATGACTGTGTCCACATGGAGGTGTGCACACTGAACTGTTACAATGAGTGTGTCCACATGGAGGTGTGCACACTGAACTGTTACAATGACTGTGTCCCTGTGGAGGTGTGCACACTGAACTGTTAGAATGAGTGTGTCCACATGGAGGTGTGCACACTGAACTTTTAGAATGAGTGTGCCCACATGGAAGTGTGCACACTGAACTGTTAGAATATGTCCACATGGAGGTGTGCACACTGTATTGTTAGAATGAGTGTGTCCACATGGAGGTGTGCACACTGAACTGTTAGAATGAGTGTGTCCACATGGAGGTGTGTACAATGAACTGTTATATTGAGTGTGTCCACATGGAAGTGTGCACACTGAACTGTTAGAATGAGTGTGTCCGCATGGATGTGTGCACAATGAACTGTTAGAATGAGTGTGTCCACATGGAGGTGTGCACACTGAACTGTTAGAATGACTGTGTCCATATGGGGTGTGCACAATGAACTGTTAGAATGAGTGTATCCCTGTGGAGATGTGCACACTGAACTGTTAGAATAAGTGTGCCCACATGGAGGTGTGCACACTGAACTGTTAGAATGAGTGTGTCCACATGGAGGTGTGCACACTGAACTGTTAGAATGAGTGTGCCCACATGGAGGTGTGCACACTGAACTGTGAAGAATGAGTGTGCCCACATGGAGGTGTGCACACTGAACTGTTAGAATGAGTGTGTCCACATAGAGGTGTGCACACTGAACTGTTAGAATGAGTGTGTCCACATGGAGGTGTGCACACTGAACTGTTAGAATGACTGTGTCCACATGGAGGTGTGCACACTGAACTGTTAGAATGACTGTGTCCCTGTGGAGGTGTGCACACTGAACTGTTAGAATGAGTGTGTCCACATGGAGGTGTGCACACTGAACTGTTAGAATGAATGTGTCCACATGGAGGTGTGCACACTGAACTGTTAGAATGAGTGTGCCACCATGGAGGTGTGCACACTGAACTGTTAGATTGAGTGTGTCCACATGGAGGTGTGCACACTGAACTGTTAGAATGAGTGTATCCCTGTGGAGATGTGCACACTGAACTGTTAGAATGAGTTTGTCCACATGGAGGTGTGCACACTGAACTGTTAGAATGAGTGTGTCCACATGGTGGTGTGCACACTGAACTGTTAGAATGACTGTGTCCACAAGGAGGTGTGCACACTGAACTGTTAGAATGACTGTGCCCACATGGAAGTGTGCACACTGAACTGTTAGAATGAGTGTGTCCCTGTGGAGGTGTGCACACTGAACTGTTAGAATGAGTGTGTCCACATGGAGGTGTGCACACTGAACTGTTAGATTGAGTGTGTCCACATGGAGGTGTGCACACTGAACTGTTAGAATGACTATGTCCCTGTGGAGGTGTGCACACTGAACTGTTAGAATGAGTGTGTCCACAAGGAGGTGTGCACACTGAACTGTTAGATTGAGTGTGTCCACATGGAGGTGTGCACACTGAACTGTTAGAATGAGTGTGCCCACATGGAGGTGTGCACAATGAACTGTTAGATTGAGTGTGTCCACATGGAGGTGTGCACACTGAACTGTTAGAATGAGTGTATCCCTGTGGAGATGTGCACACTGAACTGTTAGAATGAGTTTGTCCACATGGAGGTGTGCACACTGAACTGTTTGAATGAGTGTGTCCACATGGTGGTTTGCAAACTGAACTGTTAGAATGACTGTGTCCACATGGAGGTGTGCACACTGAACTGTTAGAATGACTGTGCCCACATGGAGGTGTGCACACTGAACTATTAGAATGAGTGTGTCCCTGTGGAGGTGTGCACACTGAACTGTTAGAATGAGTGTTTCCACATGGAGTTGTGCACACTGAACTGTTAGATTGAGTGTGTCCACATGGAGGTGTGCACACTGAACTGTTAGAATGAGTGTATCCCTGTGGAGATGTGCACACTGAACTGTTAGAATGAGTGTGTCCACATGGAGGTGTGCACACTGAACTGTTAGAATGAGTGTGTCCACATGCAGGTGTGCACACTGAACTGTTAGAATGAGTGTGCCCACATGGAGGTGTGCACACTGAACTGTTAGAATATGTCCACATGGAGGTGTGCACACTGTATTGTTAGAATGAGTGTGTCGACATGGAGGTGTGCAAACTGAACTGTTAGAATGAGTGTGTCCACATAGAGGTGTGCACACTGAACTGTTAGAATGAGTGTGTCCACATGGAGGTGTGCACACTGAACTGTTAGAATGAGTGTGTCCACATGGAAGTGTACACACTGAACTGTTAGAATGAGTGTGCCCACATGGAGGTGTGCACACTGAACTGTTAGAATGAGTGTATCCCTGTGGAGGTGTGCACTCTGAACTGTTAGAATGAGTGTGTCCACATGGAGGTGTGCACAATGAACTGTTAGAATGAGTGTGTCCACATGGAGGTGTGCCCACTGAACTGTTAGAATGAGTGTGCCCACATGGAGGTGTGCACACTGAACTGTTAGAATGAGTGTGCCCACATGGAGGTGTGCACACTGAACTGTTAGAATATGTCAACATGGAGGTGTGCACACTGAACTGTTAGAATGAGTGTGTCCACATGGAGGTGTGCACACTGAACTGTTAGAATGAGTGTATCCCTGTGGAGGTGTGCACTCTGAACTGTTAGAATGAGTGTGTCCACATGGAGGTGTGCACAATGAACTGTTAGAATGAGTGTGTCCACATGGAGGTGTGCCCACTGAACTGTTAGAATGAGTGTGCCCACATGGAGGTGTGCACACTGTTCTGTTAGAATGATTATGCCCACACGGAGGTGAGCACACTTAACTGTTATATTGAGTGTGCCCACATGGAGGTGTGCACACTGAACTGTTAGAATGACTGTGTCCACATGGAGGTGTGCACACTGAACTGTGAGAATGAGTGTGTCCCTGTGGAGGTGTGCACACTGAACTGTTAGAATGAGTGTGTCCACATGGAGGTGTGCACACTGAACTGTTAGAATGAGTGGGTCCACATGGAGGTGTGCCCACTGAACTGTTAGAATGAGTGTGCCCACATGGAGGTGTGCACACTGAATTGTTAGAATGAGTGTATCCACATGGATGTGTGCACACTGAACTGTTAGAATGAGTGTGTCCACATGGAGGTGTGTACACTGAACTGTTAGCTTGAGTGTGTCCACATGGAGGTGTGCACACTGAACTGTTAGAATGAGTGTGTCCACATGGAGGTGTGCACACTGAACTGTTAGAATGACTGTGTCCCTGTGGAGGTGTGCACACTGAACTGTTAGAATGAGTGTGTCCACATGGAGGTGTGCACACTGAACTGTTAGAATGAGTGTGTCCACATGGAGGTGTGCACACTGAACTTTTAGAATGAGTGTGTCCACATGGAGGTGTGCACACTGAACTGTTAGAATGACTGTGTCCACATGGAGGTGTGCACACTGAACTGTTACAATGAGTGTGTCCACATGGAGGTGTGCACACTGAACTGTTAGAATGACTGTGTCCACATGGAGGTGTGCACACTGAACTGTTACAATGAGTGTGTCCACATGGAGGTGTGCACACTGAACTGTTAGAATGAGTGTGTCCACACGGAGGTGTGCACACTGAACTGTTAGAATGAGTGTGTCCACATGGAGGTGTGCACACTGAACTGTTAGAATGACTGTGTCCACATGGAGGTGTGCACACTGAACTGTTACAATGAGTGTGTCCACATGGAGGTGTGCACACTGAACTGTTACAATGACTGTGTCCCTGTGGAGGTGTGCACACTGAACTGTTAGAATGAGTGTGTCCACATGGAGGTGTGCACACTGAACTTTTAGAATGAGTGTGCCCACATGGAAGTGTGCACACTGAACTGTTAGAATATGTCCACATGGAGGTGTGCACACTGTATTGTTAGAATGAGTGTGTCCACATGGAGGTGTGCACACTGAACTGTTAGAATGAGTGTGTCCACATGGAGGTGTGTACAATGAACTGTTATATTGAGTGTGTCCACATGGAAGTGTGCACACTGAACTGTTAGAATGAGTGTGTCCGCATGGATGTGTGCACAATGAACTGTTAGAATGAGTGTGTCCACATGGAGGTGTGCACACTGAACTGTTAGAATGACTGTGTCCATATGGGGTGTGCACAATGAACTGTTAGAATGAGTGTATCCCTGTGGAGATGTGCACACTGAACTGTTAGAATAAGTGTGCCCACATGGAGGTGTGCACACTGAACTGTTAGAATGAGTGTGTCCACATGGAGGTGTGCACACTGAACTGTTAGAATGAGTGTGCCCACATGGAGGTGTGCACACTGAACTGTGAGAATGAGTGTGCCCACATGGAGGTGTGCACACTGAACTGTTAGAATGAGTGTGTCCACATAGAGGTGTGCACACTGAACTGTTAGAATGAGTGTGTCCACATGGAGGTGTGCACACTGAACTGTTAGAATGACTGTGTCCACATGGAGGTGTGCACACTGAACTGTTAGAATGACTGTGTCCCTGTGGAGGTGTGCACACTGAACTGTTAGAATGAGTGTGTCCACATGGAGGTGTGCACACTGAACTGTTAGAATGAATGTGTCCACATGGAGGTGTGCACACTGAACTGTTAGAATGAGTGTGCCACCATGGAGGTGTGCACACTGAACTGTTAGATTGAGTGTGTCCACATGGAGGTGTGCACACTGAACTGTTAGAATGAGTGTATCCCTGTGGAGATGTGCACACTGAACTGTTAGAATGAGTTTGTCCACATGGAGGTGTGCACACTGAACTGTTAGAATGAGTGTGTCCACATGGTGGTGTGCACACTGAACTGTTAGAATGACTGTGTCCACAAGGAGGTGTGCACACTGAACTGTTAGAATGACTGTGCCCACATGGAAGTGTGCACACTGAACTGTTAGAATGAGTGTGTCCCTGTGGAGGTGTGCACACTGAACTGTTAGAATGAGTGTGTCCACATGGAGGTGTGCACACTGAACTGTTAGATTGAGTGTGTCCACATGGAGGTGTGCACACTGAACTGTTAGAATGACTATGTCCCTGTGGAGGTGTGCACACTGAACTGTTAGAATGAGTGTGTCCACAAGGAGGTGTGCACACTGAACTGTTAGATTGAGTGTGTCCACATGGAGGTGTGCACACTGAACTGTTAGAATGAGTGTGCCCACATGGAGGTGTGCACAATGAACTGTTAGATTGAGTGTGTCCACATGGAGGTGTGCACACTGAACTGTTAGAATGAGTGTATCCCTGTGGAGATGTGCACACTGAACTGTTAGAATGAGTTTGTCCACATGGAGGTGTGCACACTGAACTGTTTGAATGAGTGTGTCCACATGGTGGTTTGCAAACTGAACTGTTAGAATGACTGTGTCCACATGGAGGTGTGCACACTGAACTGTTAGAATGACTGTGCCCACATGGAGGTGTGCACACTGAACTATTAGAATGAGTGTGTCCCTGTGGAGGTGTGCACACTGAACTGTTAGAATGAGTGTTTCCACATGGAGTTGTGCACACTGAACTGTTAGATTGAGTGTGTCCACATGGAGGTGTGCACACTGAACTGTTAGAATGAGTGTATCCCTGTGGAGATGTGCACACTGAACTGTTAGAATGAGTGTGTCCACATGGAGGTGTGCACACTGAACTGTTAGAATGAGTGTGTCCACATGCAGGTGTGCACACTGAACTGTTAGAATGAGTGTGCCCACATGGAGGTGTGCACACTGAACTGTTAGAATATGTCCACATGGAGGTGTGCACACTGTATTGTTAGAATGAGTGTGTCGACATGGAGGTGTGCAAACTGAACTGTTAGAATGAGTGTGTCCACATAGAGGTGTGCACACTGAACTGTTAGAATGAGTGTGTCCACATGGAGGTGTGCACACTGAACTGTTAGAATGAGTGTGTCCACATGGAAGTGTACACAATGAACTGTTAGAATGAGTGTGCCCACATGGAGGTGTGCACACTGAACTGTTAGAATGAGTGTATCCCTGTGGAGGTGTGCACTCTGAACTGTTAGAATGAGTGTGTCCACATGGAGGTGTGCACAATGAACTGTTAGAATGAGTGTGTCCACATGGAGGTGTGCCCACTGAACTGTTAGAATGAGTGTGCCCACATGGAGGTGTGCACACTGAACTGTTAGAATGAGTGTGCCCACATGGAGGTGTGCACACTGAACTGTTAGAATATGTCAACATGGAGGTGTGCACACTGAACTGTTAGAATGAGTGTGTCCACATGGAGGTGTGCACACTGAACTGTTAGAATGAGTGTATCCCTGTGGAGGTGTGCACTCTGAACTGTTAGAATGAGTGTGTCCACATGGAGGTGTGCACAATGAACTGTTAGAATGAGTGTGTCCACATGGAGGTGTGCCCACTGAACTGTTAGAATGAGTGTGCCCACATGGAGGTGTGCACACTGTTCTGTTAGAATGATTATGCCCACACGGAGGTGAGCACACTTAACTGTTATATTGAGTGTGCCCACATGGAGGTGTGCACACTGAACTGTTAGAATGACTGTGTCCACATGGAGGTGTGCACACTGAACTGTGAGAATGAGTGTGTCCCTGTGGAGGTGTGCACACTGAACTGTTAGAATGAGTGTGTCCACATGGAGGTGTGCACACTGAACTGTTAGAATGAGTGGGTCCACATGGAGGTGTGCCCACTGAACTGTTAGAATGAGTGTGCCCACATGGAGGTGTGCACACTGAATTGTTAGAATGAGTGTATCCACATGGATGTGTGCACACTGAACTGTTAGAATGAGTGTGTCCACATGGAGGTGTGTACACTGAACTGTTAGCTTGAGTGTGTCCACATGGAGGTGTGCACACTGAACTGTTAGAATGAGTGTGTCCACATGGAGGTGTGCACACTGAACTGTTAGAATGACTGTGTCCCTGTGGAGGTGTGCACACTGAACTGTTAGAATGAGTGTGTCCACATGGAGGTGTGCACACTGAACTGTTAGAATGAGTGTGTCCACATGGAGGTGTGCACACTGAACTTTTAGAATGAGTGTGCCCACATGGAAGTGTGCACACTGAACTGTTACAATATGTCCACATGGAGGTGTGCACACTGTATTATTAGAATGAGTGTGTCCACATGGAGGTGTGCACACTGAACTGTTAGAATGAGTGTGTCCACATGGAGGTGTGTACACTGAACTGTTAGATTGAGTGTGTCCACATGGAGGTGTGCACATTGAACTGTTAGAATGAGTGTGTCCACATGCAGGTGTGCACACTGAACTGTTAGAATGAGTGTGCCCACATGGAGGTGTGCACACTGAACTGTTAGAATGAGTGTGTCCACATGGAGGTGTGCACACTGAACTGTTAGAATGAGTGTATCCCTGTGGACATGTGCACACTGAACTGTTAGAATGAGTGTGTCCACATGGAGGTGTGCACACTGAAGTGTTAGAATGAGTGTGTCCACATGTAGGTGTGCACACTGAATTGTTAGAATGAGTGTGTCCACATGGAGGTGTGCACACTGAACTGTTAGAATTAGTGTGTCCACATGGAAGTGTTCACACTCAACTGTTAGAATGAGTGTGCCCACATGGAAGTGTGCACACTGAACTGTTAGAATGAGTGTGTCCACATGGAGGTATGCACATTGAACTGTTAGAATGAGAGTATCCCTGTGAAGGTGTGCACACTGTACTGTTAGAATGAGTGTGTCCACATGGAGGTGTGCACACTGAACTGTTAGAATGAGTGTATCCCTGTAGAGATGTGCACACTGAACTGTTAGAATGAGTGTCCACATGGAGGTGTGCACACTGAACTTTTAGAATGAGTGTGTCCACATGGAGGTGTGCACACTGAACTGTTAGAATGAGTGTGCCCACATGGAGGTGTGCACACTCAACTGTTAGAATGAGTGTGCCCACATGGAGGTGTGCACACTGAACTGTTAGAATGAGTGTGTCCACATGGAGGTGTGCACACTGAACTGTTAGAATGAGTGTATCCCTGTGAAGGTGTGCACACTGAACTGTTAGAATGAGTGTGCCCACATGGAGGTGTGCACACTGAACTGTTAGAATGAGTGTGCCCACATGGAGGTGTGCACACTGAACTGTTAGAATGAGTGTGCCCACATGGATGTGTGCACTCTGAACTGTTAGAATGAGTGTGCCCACATGGAGGTGTGCACACTGTACTGTTAGAATGAGTGTGTCCACATGGAGGTGTGCACACTGAACTGTTAGAATGAGTGTGTCCACATGGAGGTGTGCACACTGAACTGTTTTAATGACTGTGTCCACATGGAGGTGTGCACACTGAACTGTTAGAATGACTGTGTCCCTGTGGAGGTGTGCACACTGAACTGTTAGAATGAGTGTGTCCACATGGAGGTGTGCACACTGAACTGTTAGAATGAGTGTGTCCACATGGAGGTGTGCACACTGAACTTTTAGAATGAGTGTGCCCACAAGGAGGTGTGCACACTGAACTGTTAGAATGACTGTGTCCACATGGAGGTGTGCACACTGAACTGTTAGAATGAGTGTTTCCACATGGAGGTGTGCACACTGAACTTTTACAATGAGTGTGCCCACATGGAGGTGTGCACACTGAACTGTTAGAATGAGTGTGTCCACATGGAGGTGTGCACACTGAACTGTTAGAATGAGTGTATCACTGTGGAGATGTGCACACTGAACTGTTAGAATGAGTGTGTCCACATGGAGGTGTGCACACTGAACTGTTAGAATGAGTGTGTCCACATGAAAGTGTGCACACTGAACTGGTAGAATGAGTGTGCCCACATGGAGGTGTGCACACTGAACTGTTAGAATATGTGCACCTGGAGGTGTGCACACTGTATTGTTAGAATGAGTGTTTCCACATGGAGGTGTGCACACTGAACTGTTAGAATGAGTGTGCCCACATGGAGTTGTGCACACTGAACTGTTAGAATGAGTGTGTCCACATGGAGGTGTGCACACTGAACTGTTAGAATGACTGTGTCCCTGTGGAGGTGTGCACACTGAACTGTTAGAATGAGTGTGTCCACATGGAGGTGTGCACACTGAACTGTTAGAATGAGTGTGTCCACATGGAGGTGTGCACACTGAACTGTTACAATATGTCCACATGTAGGTGTGCACACTGTATTATTAGAATGAGTGTGTCCACATGGAGGTGTGCACACTGAACTGTTAGAATGAGTGTGTCCACGTGGAGGTGTGTACACTGAACTGTTAGATTGAGTGTGTCCACATGGAGGTGTGCACATTGAACTGTTAGAATGAGTGTGTCCACATGCAGGTGTGCACACTGAACTGTTAGAATGAGTGTGCCCACATGGAGGTGTGCACACTGAACTGTTAGAATGAGTGTGTCCACATGCAGGTGTGCACACTGAACTGTTAGAATGAGTGTATCCCTGTGGACATGTGCACACTGAACTGTTAGAATGAGTGTGTCCACATGGAGGGGTGCACACTGAACTGTTAGAATGAGTGTGTCCACATGGAGGTGTGCACACTGAATTGTTAGAATGAGTGTGTCCACATGGAGGTGTGCACACTGAACTGTTAGAATTAGTGTGTCCACATGGAAGTGTTCACACTCAACTGTTAGAATGAGTGTGCCCACATGGAAGTGTGCACACTGAACTGTTAGAATGAGTGTGTCCACATGGAGGTATGCACATTGAACTGTTAGAATGAGAGTATCCCTGTGAAGGTTTGCACACTGTACTGTTAGAATGAGTGTGTCCACATGGAGGTGTGCACACTGAACTGTTAGAATGAGTGTGTCCCTGTAGAGATGTGCACACTGAACTGTTAGAATGAGTGTCCACATGGAGGTGTGCACACTGAACTTTTAGAATGAGTGTGTCCACATGGAGGTGTGCACACTGAACTGTTAGAATGAGTGTGCCCACATGGAGGTGTGCACACTCAACTGTTAGAATGAGTGTGCCCACATGGAGGTGTGCACACTGAACTGTTAGAATGAGTGTGTCCACATGGAGGTGTGCACACTGAACTGTTAGAATGAGTGTATCCCTGTGAAGGTGTGCACACTGAACTGTTAGAATGAGTGTGCCCACATGGAGGTGTGCACACTGAACTGTTAGAATGAGTGTGCCCACATGGAGGTGTGCACACTGAACTGTTAGAATGAGTGTGCCCACATGGAGGTTGCACTCTGAACTGTTAGAATGAGTGTGCCCACATGGAGGTGTGCACACTGAACTGTTAGAATGAGTGTGTCCACATGGAGGTGTGCACACTGAACTGTTAGAATGAGTGTGTCCACATGGAGGTGTGCACACTGAACTGTTAGAATAACTGTGTCCACATGGAGGTGTGCACACTGAACTGTTAGAATGACTGTGTCCCTGTGGAGGTGTGCACACTGAACTGTTAGAATGAGTGTGTCCACATGGAGGTGTGCACACTGAACTGTTAGAATGAGTGTGTCCACATGGAGGTGTGCACACTGAACTTTTAGAATGAGTGTGCCCACAAGGAGGTGTGCACACTGAACTGTTAGAATGACTGTGTCCACATGGAGGTGTGCACACTGAACTGTTAGAATGAGTGTTTTCCACATGGAGGTGTGCACACTAAACTTTTAGAATGAGTGTGCCCACATGGAGGTGTGCACACTGAACTGTTAGAATGAGTGTGTCCACATGGAGGTGTGCACACTGAACTGTTAGAATGAGTGTATCACTGTGGAGATGTGCACACTGAACTGTTAGAATGAGTGTGTCCACATGGAGGTGTGCACACTGAACTGTTAGAATGAGTGTGTCCACATGAAAGTGTGCACACTGAACTGGTAGAATGAGTGTGCCCACATGGAGGTGTGCACACTGAACTGTTAGAATGAGTGTGTCCACATGGAGGTGTGCACACTGAACTGTTAGAATGAGTGTGTCCACATGGAATTGTGCACACTGAACTGTTAGAATGAGTGTGTCCACATGGAGGTGTGCACACTGAACTGTTAGAATGAGTGTGTCCACATGGAGGGGTGCACACTGAACTGTTAGAATGAGTGTGTCCACAAGGAGGTGTGCACACTGAACTTTTAGAATGAGTGTGCCCACATGGAAGTGTGCACACTGAACTGTTACAATATGTCCACATGGAGGTGTGCACACTGTATTATTAGAATGAGTGTGTCCACATGGAGGTGTGCACACTGAACTGTTAGAATGAGTGTGTCC
Source organism: Peromyscus eremicus (assembly GCF_949786415.1). Lineage (NCBI taxonomy): Eukaryota > Metazoa > Chordata > Mammalia > Rodentia > Cricetidae > Peromyscus > Peromyscus eremicus. Next base: position 218,641 of record NW_026734739.1, read on the forward strand.
ACATGGAGGTGTGTACACTGAACTGTTAGATTGAGTGTGTCCACATGGAGGTGTGCACACTGAACTGTTAGAATGAGTGTGTCCACATGCAGGTGTGCACACTGAACTGTTAGAATGAGTGTGCCCACATGGAGGTGTGCACACTGAACTGTTAGAATGAGTGTGCCCACATGGAGGTGTGCACACTGAACTGTTAGAATGAGTGTATCCCTGTGAAGGTGTGCACACTGAACTGTTAGAATGAGTGTGCCCACATGGAGGTGTGCACACTGAACTGTTAGAATGAGTGTGCCCACATGGAGGTGTGCACACTGAACTGTTAGAATGAGTGTGCCCACATGGAGGTGTGCACACTGAACTGTTAGAATGAGTGTGCCCACATGGAGGTTGCACTCTGAACTGTTAGAATGAGTGTGCCCACATGGAGGTGTGCACACTGAACTGTTAGAATGAGTGTGTCCACATGGAGGTGTGCACACTGAACTGTTAGAATGAGTGTGTCCACATGGAGGTGTGCACACTGAACTGTTAGAATAACTGTGTCCACATGGAGGTGTGCACACTGAACTGTTAGAATGACTGTGTCCCTGTGGAGGTGTGCACACTGAACTGTTAGAATGAGTGTGTCCACATGGAGGTGTGCACACTGAACTGTTAGAATGAGTGTGTCCACATGGAGGTGTGCACACTGAACTTTTAGAATGAGTGTGCCCACAAGGAGGTGTGCACACTGAACTGTTAGAATGACTGTGTCCACATGGAGGTGTGCACACTGAACTGTTAGAATGAGTGTTTCCACATGGAGGTGTGCACACTAAACTTTTAGAATGAGTGTGCCCACATGGAGGTGTGCACACTGAACTGTTAGAATGAGTGTGTCCACATGGAGGTGTGCACACTGAACTGTTAGAATGAGTGTATCACTGTGGAGATGTGCACACTGAACTGTTAGAATGAGTGTGTCCACATGGAGGTGTGCACACGGAACTGTTAGAATGAGTGTGTCCACATGAAAGTGTGCACACTGAACTGGTAGAATGAGTGTGCCCACATGGAGGTGTGCACACTGAACTGTTAGAATGAGTGTGTCCACATGGAGGTGTGCACACTGAACTGTTAGAATGAGTGTGTCCACATGGAATTGTGCACACTGAACTGTTAGAATGAGTGTGTCCACATGGAGGTGTGCACACTGAACTGTTAGAATGAGTGTGTCCACATGGAGGGGTGCACACTGAACTGTTAGAATGAGTGTGTCCTCAAGGAGGTGTGCACACTGAACTTTTAGAATGAGTGTGCCCACATGGAAGTGTGCACACTGAACTGTTACAATATGTCCACATGGAGGTGTGCACACTGTATTATTAGAATGAGTGTGTCCACATGGAGGTGTGCACACTGAACTGTTAGAATGAGTGTGTCCACATGGAGGTGTGTACACTGAACTGTTAGATTGAGTGTGTCCACATGGAGGTGTGCACACTGAACTGTTAGAATGAGTGTGTCCACATGCAGGTGTGCACACTGAACTGTTAGAATGAGTGTGCCCACATGGAGGTGTGCACACTGAACTGTTAGAATGAGTGTGTCCACATGGAGGTGTGCACACTGAACTGTTAGAATGAGTGTGCCCACATGGAGGTTTGCACACTGAACTGTTAGAATATGTTCACATGGAGGTGTGCACACTGAACTGTTAGAATGAGTGTGTCCACATGGAGGTGTGCACACTGAACTGTTAGAATGAGTGTGTCCACATGGAGGTGTGCACACTGTATTGTTAGAATGAGTGTGTCCACATGGAGGTGTGCACACTGAACTGTTAGAATGAGTGTATCCCTGTGAAGTTGTGCACACTGAACTGTTAGAATGAGTGTGTCCACATGGAGGTGTGCACAATGAACTGTTAGAATGAGTGTGTCCACATGGAGGTGTGCACACTGAACTGTTAGAATGAGTGTGCCCACATGGAGGTGTGCACACTGTTCTGTTAGAATGAGTATTCCCACATGGAGGTGTGCACACTTAACTGTTAGAATGAGTGTGCCCACATGGAGGTGTGCACACTGAACTGTTAGAATGAGTGTGTCCACATGGAGGTGTGCACACTGAAATGTTAGAATGAGTGTGTCCATATGGAAGTGTGCACACTGAACTGTTAGAATGAGTGTGCCCACATGGATGTGTGCACACTGAACTGTTAGAATATGTCCACATGTAGGTGTGCACACTGTATTGTTAGAATGAGTGTGTCCACATGGAGGTATGCACACTGAACTGTTAGAATGAGTGTGTCCACATGGAGGTGTGCACACTGAACTGTTAGAATGAGTGTGTCCACATGGAGGTGTGCACACTGAACTGTTAGAATGAGTGAGTCCACATGGAAGTGTGCACACTGAACTGTTAGAATGCGTGTGCCCACATGGAGGTGTGCACACTGAACTGTTAGAATGAGTGTGCCCACCTGGAGGTGTGCACACTGAACTGTTAGAATGAGTGTGTCCACATGGAGGTGTGCACACTGAACTGTTAGAATGAGTGTTTTCCTGTTAGGTGTGCACACTGAACTGTTAGAATGAGTGCAACCACATGGAGGTGTGCACCCTGAACTGTTAGAATGAGTGTGCCCACATGGGGGTGTGCACACTGAACTGTGAGAATGAGTGTGCCCACATGGAGGTGTGCACACTGAACTGTTAGAATGAGTGTGTCCACATAGAGGTGTGCACACTGAACTGTTAGAATGAGTGTGTCCACATGGAGGTGTGCACACTGAACTGTTAGAATGACTGTGTCCACATGGAGGTGTGCACACTGAACTGTTAGAATGACTGTGTCCCTGTGGAGGTGTGCACACTGAACTGTTAGAATGAGTGTGTCCACATGGAGGTGTGCACACTGAACTGTTAGATTGAGTGTGTCCACATGGAGGTGTGCACACTGAACTGTTAGAATGAGTGTATCCCTGTGGAGATGTGCACACTGAACTGTTAGAATGAGTGTGTCCACATGGAGGTGTGCACACTGAAGTGTTAGAATGAGTGTGTCCACATGGAGATGTGCACACTGAACTGTTAGAATGAGTGTGCCCACATGGAGGTGTGCACACTGAACTGTTAGAATATGTCCACATGGAGGTGTGCACACTGTATTGTTAGAATGAGTGTGCCCACATGGAGTTGTGCACACTGAACTGTTAGAATGAGTGTGTCCACATAGAGGTGTGCACACTGAACTGTTAGAATGAGTGTGTCCACATGGAGGTGTGCACACTGAACTGTTAGAATGAGTATGTCCACATGGAAGTGTACACACTGAACTGTTAGAATGAGTGTGTCCACATGGAGGTGTGCACACTGAACTGTTAGAATGAGTGTGTCCACAAGGAGGTGTGCACACTGAACTGTTAGAATGAGTGTATCCCTGTGGAGGTGTGCACTCTGAACTGTTAGAATGAGTGTGTCCACATGGAGGTGTGCAAAATGAACTGTTAGAATGAGTGTGTCCACATGGAGGTGTGCCCCCTGAACTGTTAGAATGAGTGTGCCCACATGGAGGTGTGCACACTGAACTGTTAGAATGAGTGTGCCCACATGGAGGTGTGCACACTGAACTGTTAGAATATGTCCACATGGAGGTGTGCACACTGTATTGGTAGAATGAGTGTGTCCACATGGAGGTGTGCACACTGAACTGTTAGAATGAGTGTATCCCTGTGATGTTGTGCACACTGAACTGTTAGAATGAGTGTGTCCACATGGAGGTGTGCACACTGAACTGTTAGAATGAGTGTGTCCACATGGAGGTGTGCACACTGAACTGTTAGAATGAGTGTGTCCACATGGAGGTGTGCACACTGAACTGTTAGAATGAGTGAGTCCACATGGAAGTGTGCACACTGAACTGTTAGAATGCGTGTGCCCACATGGAGGTGTGCACACTGAACTGTTAGAATGAGTGTGCCCACATGGAGGTATGCACACTGAACTGTTAGAATGAGTGTGTCCACATGGAGGTGTGCACACTGAACTGTTAGAATGAGTGTATCCCTGTTTAGGTGTGCACACTGAACTGTTAGAATGAGTGCAACCACATGGAAGTGTGCACACTGAACTGTTAGAATGACTGTGTCCATATGGGGTGTGCACAATGAACTGTTAGAATGAGTGTATCCCTGTGGAGATGTGCACACTGAACTGTTAGAATAAGTGTGCCCACATGGAGGTGTGCACACTGAACTGTTAGAATGAGTGTGTCCACATGGAGGTGTGCACACTGAACTGTTAGAATGAGTGTGCCCACATGGAGGTGTGCACACTGAACTGTGAGAATGAGTGTGCCCACATGGAGGTGTGCACACTGAACTGTTAGAATGAGTGTGTCCACATAGAGGTGTGCACACTGAACTGTTAGAATGAGTGTGTCCACATGGAGGTGTGCACACTGAACTGTTAGAATGACTGTGTCCACATGGAGGTGTGCACACTGAACTGTTAGAATTACTGTGTCCCTGTGGAGGTGTGCACACTGAACTGTTAGAATGAGTGTGTCCACATGGAGGTGTGCACACTGAACTGTTAGAATGAGTGTGTCCACATGGAGGTGTGCAAACTGAACTGTTAGAATGAGTGTGCCACCATGGAGGTGTGCACACTGAACTGTTAGATTGAGTGTGTCCACATGGAGGTGTGCACACTGAACTGTTAGAATGAGTGTATCCCTGTGGAGATGTGCACACTGAACTGTTAGAATGAGTTTGTCCACATGGAGGTGTGCACACTGAACTGTTAGAATGAGTGTGTCCACATGGTGGTGTGCACACTGAACTGTTAGAATGACTGTGTCCACAAGGAGGTGTGCACACTGAACTGTTAGAATGACTGTGCCCACATGGAAGTGTGCACACTGAACTGTTAGAATGAGTGTGTCCCTGTGGAGGTGTGCACACTGAACTGTTAGAATGAGTGTGTCCACATGGAGGTGTGCACACTGAACTGTTAGATTGAGTGTGTCCACATGGAGGTGTGCACACTGAACTGTTAGAATGACTATGTCCCTGTGGAGGTGTGCACACTGAACTGTTAGAATGAGTGTGTCCACAAGGAGGTGTGCACACTGAACTGTTAGATTGAGTGTGTCCACATGGAGGTGTGCACACTGAACTGTTAGAATGAGTGTGCCCACATGGAGGTGTGCACAATGAACTGTTAGATTGAGTGTGTCCACATGGAGGTGTGCACACTGAACTGTTAGAATGAGTGTATCCCTGTGGAGATGTGCACACTGAACTGTTAGAATGAGTTTGTCCACATGGAGGTGTGCACACTGAACTGTTTGAATGAGTGTGTCCACATGGTGGTTTGCACACTGAACTGTTAGAATGACTGTGTCCACATGGAGGTGTGCACACTGAACTGTTAGAATGACTGTGCCCACATGGAGGTGTGCACACTGAACTATTAGAATGAGTGTGTCCCTGTGGAGGTGTGCACACTGAACTGTTAGAATGAGTGTTTCCACATGGAGTTGTGCACACTGAACTGTTAGATTGAGTGTGTCCACATGGAGGTGTGCACACTGAACTGTTAGAATGAGTGTATCCCTGTGGAGATGTGCACACTGAACTGTTAGAATGAGTGTGTCCACATGGAGGTGTGCACACTGAACTGTTAGAATGAGTGTGTCCACATGGAGGTGTGCACACTGAACTGTTAGAATGAGTGTGCCCACATGGAGGTGTGCACACTGAACTGTTAGAATATGTCCACATGGAGGTGTGCACACTGTATTGTTAGAATGAGTGTGTCCACATGGAGGTGTGCACACTGAACTGTTAGAATGAGTGTGTCCATATAGAGGTGTGCACACTGAACTGTTAGAATGAGTGTGTCCACATGGAGGTGTGCACACTGAACTGTTAGAATGAGTGTGTCCACATGGAAGTGTACACACTGAACTGTTAGAATGAGTGTGCCCACATGGAGGTGTGCACACTGAACTGTTAGAATGAGTGTATCCCTGTGGAGGTGTGCACTCTGAACTGTTAGAATGAGTGTGTCCACATGGAGGTGTGCACAATGAACTGTTAGAATGAGTGTGTCCACATGGAGGTGTGCCCACTGAACTGTTAGAATGAGTGTGCCCACATTGAGGTGTGCACACTGAACTGTTAGAATGAGTGTGCCCACATGGAGGTGTGCACACTGAACTGTTAGAATATGTCAACATGGAGGTGTGCACACTGAACTGTTAGAATGAGTGTGTCCACATGGAGGTGTGCACACTGAAGTTTTAGAATGAGTGTATCCCTGTGAAGTTGTGCACACTGAACTGTTAGAATGAGTGTGTTCACATGGAGGTGTGCACACTGAACTGCTGGAATGAGTGTGTCCACATGGAGGTGTGCACACTGAACTGTTAGAATGAGTGTGTCCACATGGAGGTGTGCACACTGAACTGTTAGAATGAGTGAGTCCACATGGAAGTGTGCACACTGAACTGTTAGAATGCGTGTGCCCACATGGAGGTGTGCACAATGAACTGTTAGAATGAGTGTGCCCACTTGGAGGTATGCACACTGAACTGTTAGAATGAGTGTGTCCACATGGAGGTGTGCACACTGAACTGTTAGAATGAGTGTATCCCTGTATAGGTGTGCACACTGAACTGTTAGAATGAGTGCAACCACATGGAGGTGTGCACACTGAACTGTTAGAATGAGTGTGCCCACATGGAGGTGTGCACACTGAACTGTTAGAATGAGTGTGTCCACACGGAGGTGTGCACACTGAACTGTTAGAATGAGTGTGTCCACATGGAGGTGTGCACACTGAACTGTTAGAATGAGTGTGTCCACACGGAGGTGTGCACACTGAACTGTTAGAATGAGTGTGTCCACATGGAGGTGTGCACACTGAACTGTTAGAATGACTGTGTCTACATGGAGGTGTGCACACTGAACTGTTACAATGAGTGTGTCCACATGGAGGTGTGCACACTGAACTGTTACAATGACTGTGTCCCTGTGGAGGTGTGCACACTTAACTGTTAGAATGTATGTGTCCATATGGAGGTGTGCACACTGAACTGTTAGAATGAGTGTGCCCACATGGAGGTGTGCACACTGAACTGTTAGAATGAGTGTGCCCACATGGAGTTGTGCACACTGAACTGTAAGAATGATTGTGTCCACATGGAGGTGTACACACTGAACTGTTAGAATGACTGTGTCCATATGGAGGTGTGCACACTGAACTGTTAGAATGAGTGTGCCCACATGGAGGTGTGCACACTGAACTGATAGAATGTGTGTGTCCATATGGAGGTGTGCACACTGAACTGTTAAAATGAGTGTGCCCACATGGAAGTGTGCACACTGAACTGTTACAATGACTGTGTCCCTGTGGAGGTGTGCACACTGAACTGTTAGAATGTATGTGTCCATATGGAGGTGTGCACACTGAACTGTTAGAATGAGTGTGCCCACATGGAGGTGTGCACACTGAACTTTTAGAATGAGTGTGCCCACATGGAAATTTGCACACTGAACTGTTAGAATATGTCCACATGGAGGTGTGCACACTGTATTGTTAGAATGAGTGTGTCCACATGGAGGTGTGCACACTGAACTGTTAGAATGAGTGTGTCCACATGGAGGTGTGTACAATGAACTGTTAGATTGAGTGTGTCCACATGGAAGTGTGCACACTGAACTGTTAGAATGAGTGTGTCCGCATGGATGTGTGCACAATGAACTGTTAGAATGAGTGTGTCCACATGGAGGTGTGCACACTGAACTGTTAGAATGACTGTGTCCATATGGGGTGTGCACAATGAACTGTTAGAATGAGTGTATCCCTGTGGAGATGTGCACACTGAACTGTTAGAATAAGTGTGCCCACATGGAGGTGTGCACACTGAACTGTTAGAATGAGTGTGTCCACATGGAGGTGTGCACACTGAACTGTTAGAATGAGTGTGCCCACATGGAGGTGTGAACACTGAACTGTGAGAATGAGTGTGCCCACATGGAGGTGTGCACACTGAACTGTTAGAATGAGTGTGTCCACATAGAGGTGTGCACACTGAACTGTTAGAATGAGTGTGTCCACATGGAGGTGTGCACACTGAACTGTTAGAATGACTGTGTCCACATGGAGGTGTGCACACTGAACTGTTAGAATGACTGTGTCCCTGTGGAGGTGTGCACACTGAACTGTTAGAATGAGTGTGTCCACATGGTGGTGTGCACACTGAGCTGTTAGAATGAATGTGTCCACATGGAGGTGTGCACACTGAACTGTTAGAATGAGTGTGCCACCATGGAGGTGTGCACACTGAACTGTTAGATTGAGTGTGTCCACATGGAGGTGTGCACACTGAACTGTTAGAATGAGTGTATCCCTGTGGAGATGTGCACACTGAACTGTTAGAATGAGTTTGTCCACATGGAGGTGTGCACACTGAACTGTTAGAATGAGTGTGTCCACATGGTGGTGTGCACACTGAACTGTTAGAATGACTGTGTCCACAAGGAGGTGTGCACACTGAACTGTTAGAATGACTGTGCCCACATGGAAGTGTGCACACTGAACTGTTAGAATGAGTGTGTCCCTGTGGAGGTGTGCACACTGAACTGTTAGAATGAGTGTGTCCACATGGAGGTGTGCACACTGAACTGTTAGATTGAGTGTGTCCACATGGAGGTGTGCACACTGAACTGTTAGAATGAGTGTATCCCTGTGGAGATGTGCACACTCAACTGTTAGAATAAGTGTGTCCACATGGAGGTGTGCACACAGAACTGTTAGAATGAGTGTGTCCACATGGAGGTGTGCACACTGAACTGTTAGAATGAGTGTGCCCACATGGAGGTGTGCACACTGAACTGTTAGAATATGTCCACATGGAGGTGTGCACACTGTATTGTTAGAATGAGTGTGTCCACATGGAGGTGAGCACACTGAACTGTTGAATGATTGTGTCCACATAGAGGTGTGCACACTGAACTGTTAGAATCGGTGTGTCCACATGGAGGTGTGCACACTGAACTGTTAGAATGAGTGTGTCCACATGGAAGTGTACACACTGAACTGTTAGAATGAGTGTGCTCACATGGAGGTGTGCACACTGAACTGTTAGAATGAGTGTGTCCACATGGAGGTGTGCACACTGAACTGTTAGAATGAGTGTATCCCTGTGGAGGTGTGCACTCTGAACTGTTAGAATGAGTGTGTCCACATGGAGGTGTGCACAATGAACTGTTAGAATGAGTGTGTCCACATGGAGGTGTGCCCACTGAACTGTTAGAATGAGTGTGCCCACATGGAGGTGTGCACACTGTTCTGTTAGAATGATTATGCCCACATGGAGGTGAGCACACTTAACTGTTATATTGAGTGTGCCCACATGGAGGTGTGCACACTGAACTGTTAGAATGACTGTGTCCACATGGAGGTGTGCACACTGAACTGTTAGAATGAGTGTGTCCCTGTGGAGGTGTGCACACTGAACTGTTAGAATGAGTGTGTCCACATGGAGGTGTGCACACTGAACTGTTAGAATGAGTGGGTCCACATGGAGGTGTGCCCACTGAACTGTTAGAATGAGTGTGCCCACATGGAGGTGTGCACACTGAATTGTTAGAATGAGTGTATCCACATGGATGTGTGCACACTGAACTGTTAGAATGAGTGTGTCCACATGGAGGTGTGTACACTGAACTGTTAGCTTGAGTGTGTCCACATGGAGGTGTGCACACTGAACTGTTAGAATGAGTGTGTCCACATGGAGGTGTGCACACTGAACTGTTAGAATGACTGTGTCCCTGTGGAGGTGTGCACACTGAACTGTTAGAATGAGTGTGTCCACATGGAGGTGTGCACACTGAACTGTTAGAATGAGTGTGTCCACATGGAGGTGTGCACACTGAACTTTTAGAATGAGTGTGCCCACATGGAAGTGTGCACACTGAACTGTTACAATATGTCCACATGGAGGTGTGCACACTGTATTATTAGAATGAGTGTGTCCACATGGAGGTGTGCACACTGAACTGTTAGAATGAGTGTGTCCACATGGAGGTGTGTACACTGAACTGTTAGCTAGAGTGTGTCCACATGGAGGTGTGCACATTGAACTGTTAGAATGAGTGTGTCCACATGCAGGTGTGCACACTGAACTGTTAGAATGAGTGTGCCCACATGGAGGTGTGCACACTGAACTGTTAGAATGAGTGTCTCCACATGGAGGTGTGCACACTGAACTGTTAGAATGAGTGTATCCCTGTGGACATGTGCACACTGAACTGTTAGAATGAGTGTGTCCACATGGAGGTGTGCACACTGAAGTGTTAGAATGAGTGTGTCCACATGGAGGTGTGCACACTGAATTGTTAGAATGAGTGTGTCCACATGGAGGTGTGCACACTGAACTGTTAGAATTAGTGTGTCCACATGGAAGTGTTCACACTCAACTGTTAGAATGAGTGTGCCCACATGGAAGTGTGCACACTGAACTGTTAGAATGAGTGTGTCCACATGGAGGTATGCACATTGAACTGTTAGAATGAGAGTATCCCTGTGAAGGTGTGCACACTGTACTGTTAGAATGAGTGTGTCCACATGGAGGTGTGCACACTGAACTGTTAGAATGAGTGTATCCCTGTAGAGATGTGCACACTGAACTGTTAGAATGAGTGTCCACATGGAGGTGTGCACACTGAACTTTTAGAATGAGTGTGTCCACATGGAGGTGTGCACACTGAACTGTTAGAATGAGTGTGCCCACATGGAGGTGTGCACACTCAACTGTTAGAATGAGTGTGCCCACATGGAGGTGTGCACACTGAACTGTTAGAATGAGTGTGTCCACATGGAGGTGTGCACACTGAACTGTTAGAATGAGTGTATCCCTGTGAAGGTGTGCACACTGAACTGTTAGAATGAGTGTGCCCACATGGAGGTGTGCACACTGAACTGTTAGAATGAGTGTGCCCACATGGAGGTGTGCACACTGAACTGTTAGAATGAGTGTGCCCACATGGAGGTGTGCACTCTGAACTGTTAGAATGAGTGTGCCCACAAGGAGGTGTGCACACTGTACTGTTAGAATGAGTGTGCCCACCTGGAGGTGTGCACACTGAACTGTTAGAATGAGTGTATTCCTGTTAGGTGTGCACACTGAACTGTTAGAATGAGTGCAACCACATGGAGGTGTGCACCCTGAACTGTTAGAATGAGTGTGCCCACATGGAGGTGTGCACACTGAACTGTGAGAATGAGTGTGCCCACATGGAGGTGTGCACACTGAACTGTTAGAATGAGTGTGTCCACATAGAGGTGTGCACACTGAACTGTTAGAATGAGTGTGTCCACATGGAGGTGTGCACACTGAACTGTTAGAATGACTGTGTCCACATGGAGGTGTGCACACTGAACTGTTAGAATGACTGTGTCCCTGTGGAGGTGTGCACACTGAACTGTTAGAATGAGTGTGTCCACATGGAGGTGTGCACACTGAACTGTTAGATTGAGTGTGTCCACATGGAGGTGTGCACACTGAACTGTTAGAATGAGTGTATCCCTGTGGAGATGTGCACACTGAACTGTTAGAATGAGTGTGTCCACATGGAGGTGTGCACACTGAAGTGTTAGAATGAGTGTGTCCACATGGAGATGTGCGCACTGAACTGTTAGAATGAGTGTGCCCACATGGAGGTGTGCACACTGAACTGTTAGAATATGTCCACATGGAGGTGTGCACACTGTATTGTTAGAATGAGTGTGCCCACATGGAGTTGTGCACACTGAACTGTAGAATGAGTGTGTCCACATAGAGGTGTGCACACTGAACTGTTAGAATGAGTGTGTCCACATGGAGGTGTGCACACTGAACTGTTAGAATGAGTATGTCCACATGGAAGTGTACACACTGAACTGTTAGAATGAGTGTGTCCACATGGAGGTGTGCACACTGAACTGTTAGAATGAGTGTGTCCACAAGGAGGTGTGCACACTGAACTGTTAGAATGAGTGTATCCCTGTGGAGGTGTGCACTCTGGACTGTTAGAATGAGTGTGTCCACATGGAGGTGTGCAAAATGAACTGTTAGAATGAGTGTGTCCACATGGAGGTGTGCCCACTGAACTGTTAGAATGAGTGTGCCCACATGGAGGTGTGCACACTGAACTGTTAGAATGAGTGTGCCCACATGGAGGTGTGCACACTGAACTGTTAGAATATGTCCACATGGAGGTGTGCACACTGTATTGGTAGAATGAGTGTGTCCACATGGAGGTGTGCACACTGAACTGTTAGAATGAGTGTATCCCTGTGATGTTGTGCACACTGAACTGTTAGAATGAGTGTGTCCACATGGAGGTGTGCACACTGAACTGTTAGAATGAGTGTGTCCACATGGAGGTGTGCACACTGAACTGTTAGAATGAGTGTGTCCACATGGAGGTGTGCACACTGAACTGTTAGAATGAGTGAGTCCACATGGAAGTGTGCACACTGAACTGTTAGAATGCGTGTGCCCACATGGAGGTGTGCACACTGAACTGTTAGAATGAGTGTGCCCACATGGAGGTATGCACACTGAACTGTTAGAATGAGTGTGTCCACATGGAGGTGTGCACACTGAACTGTTAGAATGAGTGTATCCCTGTTTAGGTGTGCACACTGAACTGTTAGAATGAGTGCAACCACATGGAGGTGTGCACACTGAACTGTTAGAATGAGTGTATCCCTGTGGAGGTGTGCACTCTGAACTTTAGAATGAGTGTGTCCACATGGAGGTGTGCACAATGAACTGTTAGAATGAGTGTGTCCACATGGAGGTGTGCCCACTGAACTGTTAGAATGAGTGTGCCCACATGGAGGTGTGCACACTGAACTGTTAGAATGAGTGTGCCCACATGGAGGTGTGCACACTGAACTGTTAGAATATGTCCACATGGAGGTGTGCACACTGTATTGTTAGAATGAGTGTGTCCACATGGAGGTGTGCACACTGAACTGTTAGAATGAGTGAGTCCACATGGAAGTGTGCACACTGAACTGTTAGAATGCGTGTGCCCACATGGAGGTGTGCACACTGAACTGTTAGAATGACTGTGTCCACATGGAGGTGTGCACACTGAACTGTTAGATTGAGTGTGTCCACATGGAGGTGTGCACACTGAACTGTTAGAATGAGTGTGCCCACATGGAGGTGTGCACACTGAACTGTTAGATTGAGTGTGTCCACATGGAGGTGTGCACACTGAACTGTTAGAATGAGTGTATCCCTGTGGAGATGTGCACACTGAACTGTTAGAATGAGTTTGTCCACATGGAGGTGTGCACACTGAACTGTTTGAATGAGTGTGTCCACATGGTGGTGTGCACACTGAACTGTTAGAATGACTGTGTCCACATGGAGTTGTGCACACTGAACTGTTAGAATGACTGTGCCCACATGGAGGTGTGCACACTGAACTATTAGAATGAGTGTGTCCCTGTGGAGGTGTGCACACTGAACTGTTAGAATGAGTGTTTCCACATGGAGGTGTGCACACTGAACTGTTAGATTGAGTGTGTCCACATGGAGGTGTGCACACTGAACTGTTAGAATGAGTGTATCCCTGTGGAGATGTGCACACTGAACTGTTAGAATGAGTGTGTCCACATGGAGGTGTGCACACTGAACTGTTAGAATGAGTGTGTCCACATGGAGATGTGCACACTGAACTGTTAGAATGAGTGTGCCCACATGGAGGTGTGCACACTGAAATGTTAGAATATGTCCACATGGAGGTGTGCACACTGTATTGTTAGAATGAGTGTGCCCACATGGAGTTGTGCACACTGAACTGTTAGAATGAGTGTGTCCACATAGAGGTGTGCACACTGAACTGTTAGAATGAGTGTGTCCACATGGAGGTGTGCAAACTGAACTGTTAGAATGAGTGTGCCCACATGGAGGTTTGCACACTGAACTGTTAGAATATGTCCACATGGAGGTGTGCACACTGTATTGTTAGAATGAGTGTGTCCACATGGAGGTGTGCACACTGAACTGTTAGAATGATTGTGTCCACATAGAGGTGTGCACACTGAACTGTTAGAATGGGTGTGTCCACATGGAGGTGTGCACACTGAACTGTTAGAATGAGTGTGTCCACATGGAAGTGTACACACTGAACTGTTAGAATGAGTGTGCTCACATGGAGGTCTGCACACTGAACTGTTAGAATGAGTGTGTCCACATGGAGGTGTGCACACTGAACTGTTAGAATATGTCCACATGGGGGTGTGCACACTGTATTGTTAGAATGAGTGTGTCCACATGGAGGTGTGCACACTGAAATGTTAGAATGAGTGTATCCCTGTGAATTTGTGCACACTGAACTGTTAGAATGAGTGTGTCCACATGGAGGTGTGCACACTGAACTGTTAGAATGAGTGTGTCCACATGGAGGTGTGCACACTGAACTGTTAGAATGAGTGTGTCCACATGGAGGTGTGCACATTGAACTGTTAGAATGAGTGTGTCAATGTGGAGGTGTGCACATTGAAATGTTAGAATGAGTGTGCCCACATGGAGGTGTGCACACTGAACTGTTAGAATGAGTGTGTCCACATGGAAGTGTGCACACTGAACTGTTAGAATGAGTGTGTCCACATGGAGGTGTGCACACTGAACTGTTAGAATGAGTGTGCCCACATGGAGTTGTGCACACTGTTCTGTTAGAATGAGTATTCCCACATGGAGGTGTGCACACTTAACTGTTAGAATGAGTTTGTCCCTGTGGAGGTGTGCACACTGAACTGTTAGAATGAGTGTGTCCACATGGAGGTGTGCACACTGAACTGTTAGAATGAGTGTGTCCACATTGAGGTGTGCACACTGAACTTTTAGAATGAGTGTGCACACATGGAGGTGTGCACACTGCACTGTTAGAATATGTCCACATGGAGGTGTGCACAATGAACTGTTAGAATTAGTGTGCCCACATGGAGGTGTGCACACTGAACTGTTAGCATGAGTGTGTCCACATGGAGGTGTGCACACTGAACTGTTAGAATGAGTGTATCCCTGTGGAGATGTGCACACTGAACTGTTAGAATGAGTGTTTCCACATGGAGGTGTGCACACTGAACTGTTAAAATGAGTGTGTCCACATGGAGGTGTGCACACTGAACTGTTAGAATGAGTGTGCCCACATTTTAAGTGTGCACACTGAACTGTTAGATTGAGTGTGCCCAAATGGAGGTGTGCACACTGAACTGTTAGAATGAGTTTGCCCACATGGAGATGTGCACACTGAACTGTTAGAATGAGTGTGTCCACATGGAGGTGTGTACATTGAACTGTTAGAATGAGTGTGCCCACATGGAGGTGTGCACACTGAACTGTTAGAATGAGTGTGCCCACATGGAGGTGTGCACACTGAACTGTTAGAATGAGTGTGCCCACATGGAGGTGTGCACACTGAACTGTTAGAATGAGTGTGTCCACATGGAGGTGTGCACACTGAACTGTTAGAATGAGTGTGCCCACATGGAGTTGTGCACACTGAACTGTTAGAATGACTGTGTCCACATGGAGGTGTGCACACTGAACTGTTAGAATGACTGTGCCCACATGGAGGTGTGCACACTGAACTGTTAGAATGAGTGTATCCCTGTGGAGGTGTGCACACTGAGCTGTTAGAATGAGTGTGTCCACATGGAGGTGTGCACACTGAACTGTTAGAATGAGTGTGTCCACATGGAGGTGTGCACACTGAACTGTTAGAATGAGTGTGTCCACATGGAGGTGTGCACAATGAACTGTTAGAATGAGTGTGTCCCTGTGGAGGTGTGCACACTGAAATGTTAGAATGAGTGTGTCCACATGGAGGTATGCACACTGAACTGTTAGAATGAGTGTATCCCTGTGGAGATGTGCACACTGAACTGTTAGAATGAGTGTTTCCACATGGAGGTGTGCACACTGAACTGTTAGAATGAGTGTGTCCACATGGAGGTGTGCACACTGAACTGTTAGAATGAGTGTGCCCACATTTTAAGTGTGCACACTGAACTGTTAGAATGAGTGTGTCCACATGGAGGTGTGCACACTGAACTGTTAGAATGAGTGTGCCCACATGGAGGTGTGCACAGTGAACTGTTAGAATGACTGTGCCCACACGGAGGTGTGCACACTGAACTGTTAGAATGAGTGTGTCCCTGTGGAGGTGTGCACACTGAGCTGTTAGAATGAGTGTGTCCACATGGAGGTGTGCACACTGAACTGTTAGATTATGTGTGTCCACATGGAGGTGTGCACACTGAACTGTTAGAAGGAGTGTGTCCACATGGAGGTGTGCACACTGAACTGTTAGAATGAGTGTGCCCACATGGAGGTGTGCACACTGAACTGTTAGAATGAGTGTGCCCACATGGAGGTGTGCACACTGAACTGTTAGAATGAGTGTGCCCACATGGAGGTGTGCACACTGAACTGTTAGAATGAGTGTGGCCACATGGAGGTGTGCACACTGAACTGTTAGATTATGTGTGTCCACATGGAGGTGTGCACACTGAACTGTTAGAATGAGTGTGTCCACATGGAGGTGTGCACACTGTATTGTTAGAATGAGTGTGTCCACATGGAGGTGTGCACACTGAACTGTTAGAATGATTGTGTCCACATAGAGGTGTGCACACTGAACTGTTAAAATGGGTGTGTCCACATGGAGGTGTGCACACTGAACTGTTAGAATGAGTGTGTCCACATGGAAGTGTACACACTGAACTGTTAGAATGAGTGTGCTCACATGGAGGTCTGCACACTGAACTGTTAGAATGAGTGTGTCCACATGGAGGTGTGCACACTGAACTGTTAGAATATGTCCACATGGGGGTGTGCACACTGTATTGTTAGAATGAGTGTGTCCACATGGAGGTGTGCACACTGAAATGTTAGAATGAGTGTATCCCTGTGAATTTGTGCACACTGAACTGTTAGAATGAGTGTGTCCACATGGAGGTGTGCACACTGAACTGTTAGAATGAGTGTGTCCACATGGAGGTGTGCACACTGAACTGTTAGAATGAGTGTGTCCACATGGAGGTGTGCACAATGAACTGTTAGAATGAGTGTGTCAATGTGGAGGTGTGCACATTGAAATGTTAGAATGAGTGTGCCCACATGGAGGTGTGCACACTGAACTGTTAGAATGAGTGTGTCCACATGGAAGTGTGCACACTGAACTGTTAGAATGAGTGTGTCCACATGGAGGTGTGCACACTGAACTGTTAGAATGAGTGTGCCCACATGGAGTTGTGCACACTGTTCTGTTAGAATGAGTATTCCCACATGGAGGTGTGCACACTTAACTGTTAGAATGAGTTTGTCCCTGTGGAGGTGTGCACACTGAACTGTTAGAATGAGTGTGTCCACATGGAGGTGTGCACACTGAACTGTTAGAATGAGTGTGTCCACATTGAGGTGTGCACACTGAACTTTTAGAATGAGTGTGCACACATGGAGGTGTGCACACTGCACTGTTAGAATATGTCCACATGGAGGTGTGCACAATGAACTGTTAGAATTAGTGTGCCCACATGGAGGTGTGCACACTGAACTGTTAGCATGAGTGTGTCCACATGGAGGTGTGCACACTGAACTGTTAGAATGAGTGTATCCCTGTGGAGATGTGCACACTGAACTGTTAGAATGAGTGTTTCCACATGGAGGTGTGCACACTGAACTGTTAAAATGAGTGTGTCCACATGGAGGTGTGCACACTGAACTGTTAGAATGAGTGTGCCCACATTTTAAGTGTGCACACTGAACTGTTAGATTGAGTGTGCCCAAATGGAGGTGTGCACACTGAACTGTTAGAATGAGTTTGCCCACATGGAGATGTGCACACTGAACTGTTAGAATGAGTGTGTCCACATGGAGGTGTGTACATTGAACTGTTAGAATGAGTGTGCCCACATGGAGGTGTGCACACTGAACTGTTAGAATGAGTGTGCCCACATGGAGGTGTGCACACTGAACTGTTAGAATGAGTGTGCCCACATGGAGGTGTGCACACTGAACTGTTAGAATGAGTGTGTCCACATGGAGGTGTGCACACTGAACTGTTAGAATGAGTGTGCCCACATGGAGTTGTGCACACTGAACTGTTAGAATGACTGTGTCCACATGGAGGTGTGCACACTGAACTGTTAGAATGACTGTGCCCACATGGAGGTGTGCACACTGAACTGTTAGAATGAGTGTATCCCTGTGGAGGTGTGCACACTGAGCTGTTAGAATGAGTGTGTCCACATGGAGGTGTGCACACTGAACTGTTAGAATGAGTGTGTCCACATGGAGGTGTGCACACTGAACTGTTAGAATGAGTGTGTCCACATGGAGGTGTGCACAATGAACTGTTAGAATGAGTGTGTCCCTGTGGAGGTGTGCACACTGAAATGTTAGAATGAGTGTGTCCACATGGAGGTATGCACACTGAACTGTTAGAATGAGTGTATCCCTGTGGAGATGTGCACACTGAACTGTTGGAATGAGTGTTTCCACATGGAGGTGTGCACACTGAACTGTTAGAATGAGTGTGTCCACATGGAGGTGTGCACACTGAACTGTTAGAATGAGTGTGCCCACATTTTAAGTGTGCACACTGAACTGTTAGAATGAGTGTGTCCACATGGAGGTGTGCACACTGAACTGTTAGAATGAGTGTGCCCACATGGAGTTGTGCACAGTGAACTGTTAGAATGACTGTGCCCACACGGAGGTGTGCACACTGAACTGTTAGAATGAGTGTGTCCCTGTGGAGGTGTGCACACTGAGCTGTTAGAATGAGTGTGTCCACATGGAGGTGTGCACACTGAACTGTTAGATTATGTGTGTCCACATGGAGGTGTGCACACTGAACTGTTAGAATGAGTGTGTCCACATGGAGGTGTGCACACTGAACTGTTAGAATGAGTGTGCCCACATGGAGGTGTGCACACTGAACTGTTAGAATGAGTGTGCCCACATGGAGGTGTGCACACTGAACTGTTAGAATGAGTGTGCCCACATGGAGGTGTGCACACTGAACTGTTAGAATGAGTGTGGCCACATGGAGGTGTGCACACTGAACTGTTAGAATGAGTGTGTCCACATTGAGGTGTGCACACTGAACTTTTAGAATGAGTGTGCCCACATGGAGGTGTGCACACTGAACTGTTAGAATGAGTTTGCCCACATGGAGATGTGCACACTGAACTGTTAGAATAAGTTGTCCACATGGAGGAGGGTACACTGAACTGTTAGAATGAGTATGCCCACATGGAGGTGTGCACACTGAACTGTTAGAATGAGTGTGCCCACATGGAGTTGTGCACACTGAACTGTTAGAATGAGTGTGCCCACATGGAGGTGTGCACACTGAACTGTTAGAATGAGTGTGTCCACATGGAGGTGTGCACACTAAACTGTTAGAATGAGTGTGCCCACATGGAGTTGTGCACACTGAACTGTTAGAATGATTGTGTCCACATGGAGGTGTGCACACTGAAGTGTTAGAATGAGTGTATCCCTGTAGAGATGTGCTCACTGAACTGTTAGAATGAGTGTCCACATGGAGGTGTGCACACTGAACTGTTAGAATGAGTGTGTCCACATGGAGGTGTGCACACTGAACTGTTAGAATGAGTGTGCCCACATAAAGGTGTGCACACTGAACTGTTAGAATATGTCCACATGGAGGTGTGCACACTGTATTGTTAGAATGAGTGTGTCCACATGGAGGTGTGCACACTGAACTGTTAGAATGAGTGTATCCCTGTGGAGGTGTGCACACTGAACTGTTAGAATGAGTGTGTCCACATGGAGATGTGCACACTGAACTGTTAGAATGAGTGTGTCCACATGGAGGTGTGCACACTGAACTGTTAGAATGAGTGTGCCCACATGGAGGTGTGCACACTGAACTGTGAGAATGAGTGTGCCCACATGGAGGTGTGCACACTGAACTGTTAGAATGAGTGTGTCCACATAGAGGTGTGCACACTGAACTGTTAGAATGAGTGTGTCCACATGGAGGTGTGCACACTGAACTGTTAGAATGACTGTGTCCACATGGAGGTGTGCACACTGAACTGTTAGATTGAGTGTGTCCACATGGAGGTGTGGACACTGAACTGTGAGAATGAGTGTGCCCACATGGAGGTGTGCACACTGAACTGTTAGAATTACTGTGTCCATGTGGAGGTGTGCACACTGAACTGTTAGAATGAGTGTGTCCACATGGAGGTGTGCACACTGAACTGTTAGAATGAGTGTGTCCACATGGAGGTGTGCAAACTGAACTGTTAGAATGAGTGTGCCACCATGGAGGTGTGCACACTGAACTGTTAGATTGAGTGTGTCCACATGGAGGTGTGCACACTGAACTGTTAGAATGAGTGTATCCCTGTGGAGATGTGCACACTGAACTGTTAGAATGAGTTTGTCCACATGGAGGTGTGCACACTGAACTGTTAGAATGAGTGTGTCCACATGGTGGTGTGCACACTGAACTGTTAGAATGACTGTGTCCACAAGGAGGTGTGCACACTGAACTGTTAGAATGACTGTGCCCACATGGAAGTGTGCACACTGAACTGTTAGAATGAGTGTGTCCCTGTGGAGGTGTGCACACTGAACTGTTAGAATGAGTGTGTCCACATGGAGGTGTGCACACTGAACTGTTAGATTGAGTGTGTCCACATGGAGGTGTGCACACTGAACTGTTAGAATGACTATGTCCCTGTGGAGGTGTGCACACTGAACTGTTAGAATGAGTGTGTCCACAAGGAGGTGTGCACACTGAACTGTTAGATTGAGTGTGTCCACATGGAGGTGTGCACACTGAACTGTTAGAATGAGTGTGCCCACATGGAGGTGTGCACAATGAACTGTTAGATTGAGTGTGTCCACATGGAGGTGTGCACACTGAACTGTTAGAATGAGTGTATCCCTGTGGAGATGTGCACACTGAACTGTTAGAATGAGTTTGTCCACATGGAGGTGTGCACACTGAACTGTTTGAATGAGTGTGTCCACATGGTGGTTTGCACACTGAACTGTTAGAATGACTGTGTCCACATGGAGGTGTGCACACTGAACTGTTAGAATGACTGTGCCCACATGGAGGTGTGCACACTGAACTATTAGAATGAGTGTGTCCCTGTGGAGGTGTGCACACTGAACTGTTAGAATGAGTGTTTCCACATGGAGTTGTGCACACTGAACTGTTAGATTGAGTGTGTCCACATGGAGGTGTGCACACTGAACTGTTAGAATGAGTGTATCCCTGTGGAGATGTGCACACTGAACTGTTAGAATGAGTGTGTCCACATGGAGGTGTGCACACTGAACTGTTAGAATGAGTGTGTCCACATGGAGGTGTGCACACTGAACTGTTAGAATGAGTGTGCCCACATGGAGGTGTGCACACTGAACTGTTAGAATATGTCCACATGGAGGTGTGCACACTGTATTGTTAGAATGAGTGTGTCCACATGGAGGTGTGCACACTGAACTGTTAGAATGAGTGTGTCCATATAGAGGTGTGCACACTGAACTGTTAGAATGAGTGTGTCCACATGGAGGTGTGCACACTGAACTGTTAGAATGAGTGTGTCCACATGGAAGTGTACACACTGAACTGTTAGAATGAGTGTGCCCACATGGAGGTGTGCACACTGAACTGTTAGAATGAGTGTATCCCTGTGGAGGTGTGCACTCTGAACTGTTAGAATGAGTGTGTCCACATGGAGGTGTGCACAATGAACTGTTAGAATGAGTGTGTCCACATGGAGGTGTGCCCACTGAACTGTTAGAATGAGTGTGCCCACATTGAGGTGTGCACACTGAACTGTTAGAATGAGTGTGCCCACATGGAGGTGTGCACACTGAACTGTTAGAATATGTCAACATGGAGGTGTGCACACTGAACTGTTAGAATGAGTGTGTCCACATGGAGGTGTGCACACTGAAGTTTTAGAATGAGTGTATCCCTGTGAAGTTGTGCACACTGAACTGTTAGAATGAGTGTGTTCACATGGAGGTGTGCACACTGAACTGCTGGAATGAGTGTGTCCACATGGAGGTGTGCACACTGAACTGTTAGAATGAGTGTGTCCACATGGAGGTGTGCACACTGAACTGTTAGAATGAGTGAGTCCACATGGAAGTGTGCACACTGAACTGTTAGAATGCGTGTGCCCACATGGAGGTGTGCACAATGAACTGTTAGAATGAGTGTGCCCACTTGGAGGTATGCACACTGAACTGTTAGAATGAGTGTGTCCACATGGAGGTGTGCACACTGAACTGTTAGAATGAGTGTATCCCTGTATAGGTGTGCACACTGAACTGTTAGAATGAGTGCAACCACATGGAGGTGTGCACACTGAACTGTTAGAATGAGTGTGCCCACATGGAGGTGTGCACACTGAACTGTTAGAATGAGTGTGTCCACACGGAGGTGTGCACACTGAACTGTTAGAATGAGTGTGTCCACATGGAGGTGTGCACACTGAACTGTTAGAATGACTGTGTCTACATGGAGGTGTGCACACTGAACTGTTACAATGAGTGTGTCCACATGGAGGTGTGCACACTGAACTGTTACAATGACTGTGTCCCTGTGGAGGTGTGCACACTTAACTGTTAGAATGTATGTGTCCATATGGAGGTGTGCACACTGAACTGTTAGAATGAGTGTGCCCACATGGAGGTGTGCACACTGAACTGTTAGAATGAGTGTGCCCACATGGAGTTGTGCACACTGAACTGTAAGAATGATTGTGTCCACATGGAGGTGTACACACTGAACTGTTAGAATGACTGTGTCCATATGGAGGTGTGCACACTGAACTGTTAGAATGAGTGTGCCCACATGGAGGTGTGCACACTGAACTGATAGAATGTGTGTGTCCATATGGAGGTGTGCACACTGAACTGTTAAAATGAGTGTGCCCACATGGAAGTGTGCACACTGAACTGTTACAATGACTGTGTCCCTGTGGAGGTGTGCACACTGAACTGTTAGAATGTATGTGTCCATATGGAGGTGTGCACACTGAACTGTTAGAATGAGTGTGCCCACATGGAGGTGTGCACACTGAACTTTTAGAATGAGTGTGCCCACATGGAAATTTGCACACTGAACTGTTAGAATATGTCCACATGGAGGTGTGCACACTGTATTGTTAGAATGAGTGTGTCCACATGGAGGTGTGCACACTGAACTGTTAGAATGAGTGTGTCCACATGGAGGTGTGTACAATGAACTGTTAGATTGAGTGTGTCCACATGGAAGTGTGCACACTGAACTGTTAGAATGAGTGTGTCCGCATGGATGTGTGCACAATGAACTGTTAGAATGAGTGTGTCCACATGGAGGTGTGCACACTGAACTGTTAGAATGACTGTGTCCATATGGGGTGTGCACAATGAACTGTTAGAATGAGTGTATCCCTGTGGAGATGTGCACACTGAACTGTTAGAATAAGTGTGCCCACATGGAGGTGTGCACACTGAACTGTTAGAATGAGTGTGTCCACATGGAGGTGTGCACACTGAACTGTTAGAATGAGTGTGCCCACATGGAGGTGTGAACACTGAACTGTGAGAATGAGTGTGCCCACATGGAGGTGTGCACACTGAACTGTTAGAATGAGTGTGTCCACATAGAGGTGTGCACACTGAACTGTTAGAATGAGTGTGTCCACATGGAGGTGTGCACACTGAACTGTTAGAATGACTGTGTCCACATGGAGGTGTGCACACTGAACTGTTAGAATGACTGTGTCCCTGTGGAGGTGTGCACACTGAACTGTTAGAATGAGTGTGTCCACATGGTGGTGTGCACACTGAGCTGTTAGAATGAATGTGTCCACATGGAGGTGTGCACACTGAACTGTTAGAATGAGTGTGCCACCATGGAGGTGTGCACACTGAACTGTTAGATTGAGTGTGTCCACATGGAGGTGTGCACACTGAACTGTTAGAATGAGTGTATCCCTGTGGAGATGTGCACACTGAACTGTTAGAATGAGTTTGTCCACATGGAGGTGTGCACACTGAACTGTTAGAATGAGTGTGTCCACATGGTGGTGTGCACACTGAACTGTTAGAATGACTGTGTCCACAAGGAGGTGTGCACACTGAACTGTTAGAATGACTGTGCCCACATGGAAGTGTGCACACTGAACTGTTAGAATGAGTGTGTCCCTGTGGAGGTGTGCACACTGAACTGTTAGAATGAGTGTGTCCACATGGAGGTGTGCACACTGAACTGTTAGATTGAGTGTGTCCACATGGAGGTGTGCACACTGAACTGTTAGAATGAGTGTATCCCTGTGGAGATGTGCACACTCAACTGTTAGAATAAGTGTGTCCACATGGAGGTGTGCACACAGAACTGTTAGAATGAGTGTGTCCACATGGAGGTGTGCACACTGAACTGTTAGAATGAGTGTGCCCACATGGAGGTGTGCACACTGAACTGTTAGAATATGTCCACATGGAGGTGTGCACACTGTATTGTTAGAATGAGTGTGTCCACATGGAGGTGAGCACACTGAACTGTTGAATGATTGTGTCCACATAGAGGTGTGCACACTGAACTGTTAGAATCGGTGTGTCCACATGGAGGTGTGCACACTGAACTGTTAGAATGAGTGTGTCCACATGGAAGTGTACACACTGAACTGTTAGAATGAGTGTGCTCACATGGAGGTGTGCACACTGAACTGTTAGAATGAGTGTGTCCACATGGAGGTGTGCACACTGAACTGTTAGAATGAGTGTATCCCTGTGGAGGTGTGCACTCTGAACTGTTAGAATGAGTGTGTCCACATGGAGGTGTGCACAATGAACTGTTAGAATGAGTGTGTCCACATGGAGGTGTGCCCACTGAACTGTTAGAATGAGTGTGCCCACATGGAGGTGTGCACACTGTTCTGTTAGAATGATTATGCCCACATGGAGGTGAGCACACTTAACTGTTATATTGAGTGTGCCCACATGGAGGTGTGCACACTGAACTGTTAGAATGACTGTGTCCACATGGAGGTGTGCACACTGAACTGTTAGAATGAGTGTGTCCCTGTGGAGGTGTGCACACTGAACTGTTAGAATGAGTGTGTCCACATGGAGGTGTGCACACTGAACTGTTAGAATGAGTGGGTCCACATGGAGGTGTGCCCACTGAACTGTTAGAATGAGTGTGCCCACATGGAGGTGTGCACACTGAATTGTTAGAATGAGTGTATCCACATGGATGTGTGCACACTGAACTGTTAGAATGAGTGTGTCCACATGGAGGTGTGTACACTGAACTGTTAGCTTGAGTGTGTCCACATGGAGGTGTGCACACTGAACTGTTAGAATGAGTGTGTCCACATGGAGGTGTGCACACTGAACTGTTAGAATGACTGTGTCCCTGTGGAGGTGTGCACACTGAACTGTTAGAATGAGTGTGTCCACATGGAGGTGTGCACACTGAACTGTTAGAATGAGTGTGTCCACATGGAGGTGTGCACACTGAACTTTTAGAATGAGTGTGCCCACATGGAAGTGTGCACACTGAACTGTTACAATATGTCCACATGGAGGTGTGCACACTGTATTATTAGAATGAGTGTGTCCACATGGAGGTGTGCACACTGAACTGTTAGAATGAGTGTGTCCACATGGAGGTGTGTACACTGAACTGTTAGCTAGAGTGTGTCCACATGGAGGTGTGCACATTGAACTGTTAGAATGAGTGTGTCCACATGCAGGTGTGCACACTGAACTGTTAGAATGAGTGTGCCCACATGGAGGTGTGCACACTGAACTGTTAGAATGAGTGTCTCCACATGGAGGTGTGCACACTGAACTGTTAGAATGAGTGTATCCCTGTGGACATGTGCACACTGAACTGTTAGAATGAGTGTGTCCACATGGAGGTGTGCACACTGAAGTGTTAGAATGAGTGTGTCCACATGGAGGTGTGCACACTGAATTGTTAGAATGAGTGTGTCCACATGGAGGTGTGCACACTAAACTGTTAGAATTAGTGTGTCCACATGGAAGTGTTCACACTCAACTGTTAGAATGAGTGTGCCCACATGGAAGTGTGCACACTGAACTGTTAGAATGAGTGTGTCCACATGGAGGTATGCACATTGAACTGTTAGAATGAGAGTATCCCTGTGAAGGTGTGCACACTGTACTGTTAGAATGAGTGTGTCCACATGGAGGTGTGCACACTGAACTGTTAGAATGAGTGTATCCCTGTAGAGATGTGCACACTGAACTGTTAGAATGAGTGTCCACATGGAGGTGTGCACACTGAACTTTTAGAATGAGTGTGTCCACATGGAGGTGTGCACACTGAACTGTTAGAATGAGTGTGCCCACATGGAGGTGTGCACACTCAACTGTTAGAATGAGTGTGCCCACATGGAGGTGTGCACACTGAACTGTTAGAATGAGTGTGTCCACATGGAGGTGTGCACACTGAACTGTTAGAATGAGTGTATCCCTGTGAAGGTGTGCACACTGAACTGTTAGAATGAGTGTGCCCACATGGAGGTGTGCACACTGAACTGTTAGAATGAGTGTGCCCACATGGAGGTGTGCACACTGAACTGTTAGAATGAGTGTGCCCACATGGAGGTGTGCACTCTGAACTGTTAGAATGAGTGTGCCCACAAGGAGGTGTGCACACTGTACTGTTAGAATGAGTGTGCCCACCTGGAGGTGTGCACACTGAACTGTTAGAATGAGTGTATTCCTGTTAGGTGTGCACACTGAACTGTTAGAATGAGTGCAACCACATGGAGGTGTGCACCCTGAACTGTTAGAATGAGTGTGCCCACATGGAGGTGTGCACACTGAACTGTGAGAATGAGTGTGCCCACATGGAGGTGTGCACACTGAACTGTTAGAATGAGTGTGTCCACATAGAGGTGTGCACACTGAACTGTTAGAATGAGTGTGTCCACATGGAGGTGTGCACACTGAACTGTTAGAATGACTGTGTCCACATGGAGGTGTGCACACTGAACTGTTAGAATGACTGTGTCCCTGTGGAGGTGTGCACACTGAACTGTTAGAATGAGTGTGTCCACATGGAGGTGTGCACACTGAACTGTTAGATTGAGTGTGTCCACATGGAGGTGTGCACACTGAACTGTTAGAATGAGTGTATCCCTGTGGAGATGTGCACACTGAACTGTTAGAATGAGTGTGTCCACATGGAGGTGTGCACACTGAAGTGTTAGAATGAGTGTGTCCACATGGAGATGTGCGCACTGAACTGTTAGAATGAGTGTGCCCACATGGAGGTGTGCACACTGAACTGTTAGAATATGTCCACATGGAGGTGTGCACACTGTATTGTTAGAATGAGTGTGCCCACATGGAGTTGTGCACACTGAACTGTAGAATGAGTGTGTCCACATAGAGGTGTGCACACTGAACTGTTAGAATGAGTGTGTCCACATGGAGGTGTGCACACTGAACTGTTAGAATGAGTATGTCCACATGGAAGTGTACACACTGAACTGTTAGAATGAGTGTGTCCACATGGAGGTGTGCACACTGAACTGTTAGAATGAGTGTGTCCACAAGGAGGTGTGCACACTGAACTGTTAGAATGAGTGTATCCCTGTGGAGGTGTGCACTCTGGACTGTTAGAATGAGTGTGTCCACATGGAGGTGTGCAAAATGAACTGTTAGAATGAGTGTGTCCACATGGAGGTGTGCCCACTGAACTGTTAGAATGAGTGTGCCCACATGGAGGTGTGCACACTGAACTGTTAGAATGAGTGTGCCCACATGGAGGTGTGCACACTGAACTGTTAGAATATGTCCACATGGAGGTGTGCACACTGTATTGGTAGAATGAGTGTGTCCACATGGAGGTGTGCACACTGAACTGTTAGAATGAGTGTATCCCTGTGATGTTGTGCACACTGAACTGTTAGAATGAGTGTGTCCACATGGAGGTGTGCACACTGAACTGTTAGAATGAGTGTGTCCACATGGAGGTGTGCACACTGAACTGTTAGAATGAGTGTGTCCACATGGAGGTGTGCACACTGAACTGTTAGAATGAGTGAGTCCACATGGAAGTGTGCACACTGAACTGTTAGAATGCGTGTGCCCACATGGAGGTGTGCACACTGAACTGTTAGAATGAGTGTGCCCACATGGAGGTATGCACACTGAACTGTTAGAATGAGTGTGTCCACATGGAGGTGTGCACACTGAACTGTTAGAATGAGTGTATCCCT